>NW_025533513.1:0-115000 GCF_020615455.1 Coregonus clupeaformis | reverse complement strand
TCAGGACCTCTATACCAGGCGGTGTCAGAGGAAGGCCTCAAAATTGTCGAAGACTCCAGCCACCCTAGTCATAGACTGTTCTCTCTGCTACCGCACGCAAGCGGTACCGGAGTGCCAAGTCTAGATCCAAAAAGACTTCTCAACAGCTTCTACCCCAAGCCATAAGACTCCTGAACAGCTAATCATGGCTACCCGGACTATTTGCACTGCCCCCCCACCCCATCCTTTTACGCTGCTGCTACTCTGTTAAGTATTTATGCATAGTCACTTTAACTCTACCCACATGTACATATTACCTCAACTACCTCAACTTAGTCGGTGCCCCCGTACATTGACTCTGCAACGGTACCCCCCTGTATATATAGCCTCCCTACTGTCACTTTATTTTACTGTATATATAGCCTCCCTACTGTCACTTTATTTTACTTCTGCTCTTTTTTTCTCAACATTTTTTTTGTTGTTGTTTTATTCTTACTTTTTTTTGTTTAAAATAAATGCACTGTTGGTTAAGGGCTGTAAGTAAGCATTTCACTGTAATGTCTGCACCTGTTGTATTCGGCGCATGTGACCAATAAAATTTGATTTGATTTGATTTGATTTGATGTCATGTGGTCTGATGAGACAAAAATAGAGCTTTTTGGTCTAAACTCCACTCGCCGTGTTTGGAGGAAGAAGAAGGATGAGTACAACCCCAAGAACACCATCCCAACCGGGTGAAGCATGGAGGTGGGAAACATCATTCTTTGGGGATGCTTTTCTGTAAAGGGGACAGGACGACTGCACCGTATTGAGGGGAGGATGGATGGGGCCATGTATCGTGAGATCTTGGCCAACAACCTCCTTCCCTCAGTAAGAGCATTGTGGCTGGGTCTTCCAGCATGACAACGACCCGAAACACACAGCCAGGGCAACTAAGGAGTGGCTCCGTAAGAAGTATCTCAAGGTCCTGGAGTGGCCTAGCCAGTCTCCAGACCTGAACCCAATAGAAAATCTTTGGAGGGAGCTGAAAGTCCGTATTGCCCAGCGACAGCCCGAAACCTGGAAAATTTGGACATTTTCACTTAGGGGTGTACTCACTTTTGTTGCCAGCGGTTTAGACATTAATGGCTGTGTGTTGTGTTATTTTGAGGGGACAGCAAATTTACACTGTTATACAAGCTGTACACTCACTACTTTACATTGTAGCACAGTGTCATTTATTCAGTGTTGTCACATGAAAATATATACTCAAATATTTACAAAAATGTGAGGGGTGTACTCACTTTTGTGAGATAATAAAAAATAAAAAATAAATATATATATATATATATATATATATATATATATATATATATAGTACCAGTCAAAAGTTTGGACACACCTACTCATTCAAGGGTTTTTCTTTATTTTTACTATTTTCTACATTGTAGAATAATAGTGAAGGCATCAAAACTATGAAATAACACATATAGAATCATGTAGTAACCAAAAAAGTGTTAAACAAATCAAAATATATTTTAGATTTGAGATTCTTCAAAGTAGCCACCCTTTGCCTTGATGACAGCTTTGCACACTCTTGGCATTCTCTCAACCAGCTTCAGGATGAATGCTTTTCCAACAGTCTTGAAGGAGTTCCCACATATGCTGAGCACTT
Organism: Coregonus clupeaformis; assembly: GCF_020615455.1. Lineage (NCBI taxonomy): Eukaryota > Metazoa > Chordata > Actinopteri > Salmoniformes > Salmonidae > Coregonus > Coregonus clupeaformis. The sequence goes on along the minus strand of NW_025533513.1, from coordinate 113,367 downwards.
GTTGGCTGCTTTTCCTTCCCTCTGCGGTCCAACTCATCCCAAACTATCTCAATTGGGTTGAGGTCGGGTGATTGTGGATGCCAGGTCATCTGATGCAGCACTACATCACTCTCCTTGGTCACATAGCCCTTACACAGCCTGGAGGTGTGTTTTGGGTCATTGTCCTGTTGGAAAACAAATGATAGTCCCAAACCAGATGGGATGGCGTATCGCTGCAGAATGCTGTGGTAGCCATGATGGTTAAGTGTGCCTTAAATTCTAAATAAATCACAGACAGTGTCACCAGAAAAGCACCCCACACCATCACACCACCTCCTCCATGCTTCACAGTGGGAACCACACATGCGGAGATCATCCATTCACCTAGTCTGCTTCTCACAAAGACACGGCGGTTGGAACCAAAAATCTCAAATTCAGATTAATCAGACCAAAGGACAGATTTCCACCGGTCTAATGTCCATTGCTCGTGTTTCTTGACCCAAGCAAGTCTCTTCTTATTGGTGTCCTTTAGTAGTGGTGTCTTTGCAGCAATTCGACCATGAAGGCCTGATTCACGCAGTCTCCTCTGAACAGTTGATGTTGAGATGTGTCTGTTACTTGAACTCTGTGAAGCATTTATTTGGGTTGCAATCTGATGTGCAGTTAACTCTAATGAACTTATCCTCTGCAGAAGAGGTAACTCTGGGTCTTCCTTTCCTGTGGCAATCCTCATGAGAGCCAGTTTCATCATAGCGCTTGATGGTTTTTGCGACTGCACTTGAAGAAACGTTCATAGTTCTTGAAATGTTCTCGATTGACTGACCTTCATGTCTTAAAGTAATGATGGACTGTCGTTTCTCTTTGCTTATTTGAGCTGTTCTTGCCATAGTATGGACTTGGTATTTTTCCAAGTAGGGCTATCTTCTGTATACCACCCCTACCTTGTCACAACACAACTGATTGGCTCAAACGCAATAAGAAGGAAAATATTCCACAAATTAACTTTTAACAAGGCACACCTGTTAATTGAAATGCATTCCAGGGGACCAACTCATGAAGCTGGTTGAGAGAATGCCAAGAGTGTGCAAAGCTGTCATCAAGGCAAAGGGTGGCTACTTTGAAGAATCTCAAATCTAAAATATATTTTGATTTGTTTAACACTTTCTTGGTTACAACATGATTCCATATGTGTTTTTCATAGTTTTGATGTCTTCACTATTATTGTACAATGTAGAAAATAGTAAAAAATAAAGAAAAACCCTTGAATGAGTAGGTGTGTCCAAACGTTTTTACTGGCATTGTGTATGTATGTATGTATGTATGTATGTATGTATGTATGTATGTATGTATGTATGTATGTATGTATGTATGTATGTATGTATGTATATATTGTGTGTGTGTATATGTATGTATAACAGTTTTCAGCTGTGCTAACATAATTGCAAAAGGGTTTTCTACTGATCAATTAACATTTTAAAATGATAAACTTGGATTAGCAAACACCGTGCCATTGGAACACAGGACTGGTTTCCAGCTACAATAGCCATTTACAACATTAACAATGTCTACACTGTATTTCTGATCAATTTGATGTTATTTTAATGGACAAAAAATTTGCTTTTCTTTCAAAAACAAGGACATTTCTAAGTGACCCCAAACTTTTGAACGGTAGTGTATATATATTTTGTATCAAAGTATAATGAATTTATATTATAGTCCAGTTTGTGGCGTTAATCCAACATAGTGGATGCCAACCGCTGTTAAACTCAGAAGAAGAAGAAGAAGAAGAAGAAAAAGAAACCGGAAGTAAACGTCATATTTAAACGACGACCGTGAATGTTCGGTTATTTTGCTTCTTATGTAGCTAAATAGCTACATAGCTTGGGAAATGGCTGAATCGTTTGAAGAACGTCTCGTAAAAGCAGTCAAAGAGCATACGCACTTGTATGATACCTCAATACGTTTACATTTCGACAAAGAGGCTCTCGAACACAGTTGGCGCGAAATTGCTACATATTTAAACTCCGATCCAGATACCTGCAGGAAGAAATGGAGACTTGCGAGGGACCGTCATGTGAGAGCACTGAAAAAGTCTAAGGATATGCCAGAGGGTGTACCGAGGCCTGGAATTCTGAGTTGGCTCACCATTTTTATCAAACATCGGCAAACCAACCCAAACTTTCCCGAGGTAGCTAGTTAGCTAAGAAACTGAAAATGTATGGCTACAGTACCTAGTTGCCAGACCTGACTTGTAGACCGGTAATTATCGGTATTATGAAAGATTATCTAATAAATCGTCTAAAGAAACCACTATTTCTGGCACTGGGTTCGCAGTTAAAATGAGTGTAATATCAACACCAGCAGCAGAGGACACACATAAATCAGTACGAGATTGCAAGATTCATGTAAAATGTTGTTGTTTAAAACGTTAAACAATTAGTCATGTGTTTATGGCAATCGGGCCTTAATCAGAATATATGACAGTGACAATGATTAATTTAGTCATAAAATGAGAAAGTAATGTTTTAATGAATTTGCAACAGCCTTACTGTTAATCTTTTCAAGATTTGCAATTACTGCCTCTTGTTTTGTTGGTTTCCATAGATTTCAGCAGACAGAGTTGAGAGTCTTAATAGCAAACTGGATCAGACTCCCATGTTTTCAGACCAGGCAGGTAAGCCAATAATAGTGTTGTGTAGTTGGCTACAGGTATTGTGTAGTTGGCTACTGACACAATCCTTATGTTTCCATACTGGCTCCTTTTTTATTTTACTGTAGGTCCACGGTTCCATTTATCTTCTTTCCGTCTCCTGGTTCCTCCTCTACGCCTGATGTCAGCTTTTATGTGGCAAGTGGCTCAAGAGCGTAATGTGATGCAGTATGGGAAGCTGGAGGAGTTTGTGACTTTGGTGACAGAGATGGTTCCAGAGCTGCTGAGCTCCAGGCAGAGGACCCAACTCATCCTGGGACTGAGAGCAAGGGTGAGAAGTGGGAGGGTGGAGAAGGAGTAGAGGCATGGCTGTAAAGAAAGAATAATAGTCATTGGACTAAGATCCTCATAAAATCTGCTTTCAGATGGTTTTAGAGTTGTTTCGCAATGAAAACCCACCGGAACCCCAGACCATCCAACTTCATTTGGACAGAATCAGAACTTCTTCAGTACATGCTGTGCACGAGGATGTATGTAACTTTCAGTGTCAATAGTAGTCTGGATGCTGTGGAATAGAGGGAGCTTATATTGTGTTTCTGTTAAAGCTTATTTTATCATTCATTTTACATGCCCAGTCACAGAGTAGAAATGAGTTGGAGGCTTCGGAGTCTAACTTCGTGGAACTTGTCAAAACCCTGCTGGAAGACCCTTCTGAGAAGAAGCACTTCTTCCAGGTGGGAAATATCCTAATGAATCATAGTTGTTGCTTTCAGAGTCAATAGGACAGCATGTTCCAGCAATGTAAAACTCAGTAGTGAAATCTTGCTTGTTTTACAATAACTGATGAAAGACCATACAAAATGAACAACCCAGCAAGGTATTGGCTCGAACTACTCTTGTTTTATTTCTCTCTCTCTCAGGTGGTGTTCCCAATACGTTACGGCCCTCGGTATGACACAGCACTGCAGATACTGGTGTGGGAGTTCCTCTCCCGACTGGAGGAGCTGCTGCCTGTACCAGACCTTACAGAGGTAGAGGCTCAATATCTTAATAGGATGAAATCTTTAGAGATGGTCAGGCTTGTCATGTTATTTCTTCAGTATCACACGCTTAGGGATGTCACTAACAATTTTTATGACACTGTATAATGTCCAGTCTTTGGGAACAAAGCTACTTGTTCATGATATCCTTTTGGTCAACTCAAGTTGAATCCTATAAGATTAATGTAGACACACAGGAGAGGAGTGCTTCTTTGATTCAAGACCATGGTGCTTGCCTACGGAGCAGCAAGGGGAACTGCACCTCCTCACCTTCAGGCTATGCTCAAACCCTACATCCCAACCTGAGCACTCTGTTCTGCCACCTCTGGTCTCTTGGTCTCGCGCCCCTGCTTGAGGGCAGCTCCCGCTCAGCCCAGTCAAAGCTCTCCTCTGTCCTGGCACCCCAATGTACATTTATAGTTAATCCATGAGGTGCTCTTTGATCATTTGATGAAATATTATAGAACAAAAAGAAGTTGATGCTGGATAGTAAACAATGCCGTAAAAGCCTTTGTGCAAACAAACTTCCAGAAGTAATCATGGCACTCGTGTAGTGGAAATATGTAAAAGCCTTTGTTTTACGACTTATGCATGGCAAGAATATAAAAAATAAAAAAAACACCCACCTAGCTAGAGCTGCAGAAACCATTTTAATGTTCCTTTTATCCTCTCAGACAGCATCTTGTCTCAGCATTGCCCCCTCTGACCTGGAGGAGTTCTGGCATTCTGTCTCTGACCCCGAGCACCTGAAGACACTACTGCAGCATCATAGACATCTGGGATACTTGAGCAAAAGTTAGTCTTAATAAGAGGATATCAACCATGTTAGCCATGTGCTCTTCTTCTGTAAATTAGTTAATTGCATTTTTCCGTTTCCTTTCCTGAGATGAAAATTCTCCCTTTCTCCAGATAAATTCTCCAACCAGGTCGCAGACAACATCTTGTCCACATTGTCAATTCCTCAAATTCACGGCCTGAAGTCAAGTCTCGATGGACATGAAGGCATGAAAGGGAGCACAGAGGGGTGGAAGATCAACAGTGAGGAAGACCAAGAGGAAGGAGGAGAGTTGCATTGTGAAAATAACTTGGAGGAGGATGATGATGATGGAAGTGAGAGAAATGAAGACCCTGAGAGAGGATTAAAGGATGAAGATGACGCAAACTGGACCTCCCCTCTGAGTGAACCAGAGGACTCGGATGGTAAGGAAGTTCAGAGATTCATAATGATACAGTCCGTTTCCGCCATGTATTTTGAAGTGATTTGTAAAAGCCTGACATGTTACATTCCCTACATATATTTGTAATGTTTTTTTAACGCTCCTTGACTTTCAGGTGAAAATCAGGAAGTGCTTCACACCACTGTCAAAGTTTACACTTAGGATCATGAATTACAGAGGTTGATATCAGTTCCTACTTATAACACCTTAAAACATAGTGGCTGTGTATATTGTTTTGGAGAAGGACATTTTCGTGCTTTTGAGAGCACCACACTGAAGGCTGTTTCCAACAATGGCCGTCACCTCTAGGGGAACCATTCATTTCAATGGGATGTTGGTTGGCGAGCGACGTTAACTGGAAAATGCTGAAAATTGCTAAATAATTAGCTAATGAACTTAAAAACTGTCTGGATGAATCATCAATATATCTGTCCCAAAATCACAATAAGTTGGCACTCGGGAGGTCCAGGATTCATTTGGGTCAGGCATCGTTTGCCCTTCGCATATGTTTTATAGAGCGAATCATGGTACCAAACGCTCCAGGATCCGGGTCATATAAGGATATGTTAACGCATCTTCATTTTTGTATGTCTGCTCTCTTGTGCTTTCTGCCTGCAGAACCGGCTAGTGACATGCCCTCCCAGGTCTTCTCCTGCCCCCAGTGCCCATTCTCCCACAGGGAAATGGTGGACCTTCACCAGCACATCAGGAAGGAACATCTAACAGAGGAGGACAGCAGGAGCCTGGACTCTGGAGGAGCTGAGAACTCACTGCCATCCAGTGAAACAGTAAAGAGCTCCTCAGCCAAGAGGATCAATAAGAACACCTGCAAACAGTGCGGGAAGGGTTTCAGATGCACAACTGACCTGAAACGACACCAAAGTATTCACACAAGTGTGCAGCCGTTCCGTTGCAACCAGTGTGAGAAGAGATTCAAATCGGAGAGATATCTACAACTGCACAAGAAGAGTCACGACATTGAACCGATGCACAGGCCTATTTGCCAACACTGTGGCAAGAGTTACACAAGTGCAGCAGTCCTCAAAATACACATACGCACACACACCGGGGAGCGGCCTTACTCCTGCTCAGTCTGTGGGAAGAAGTTCAATCAAAAGCACACATTAGTTAGACACCTCCGGATGCACAAAGGGGAACGACCATACCTGTGTAGCGTATGTGGGAAGGCTTTCTTTGTTTCTGGGGAACTCTTAGTGCACATGCGTTTTCACACAGGGGAACGACCTTACCGTTGTAAACCGTGTGGAAAGGCTTTCAGCACATCATGCGCTCTCACGTCACATAAGCGATGGCACTCAAACGAGCGCCCATTCACCTGCTCCCTGTGTTCAAAGGGCTTTGCAGAAACTAGTGGCCTTAAAAGACACATGTTTATTCATACTGAGGAGAAGCCCCATTACTGCCACACGTGTGGGAAAGGATTTAGTCAGTTGAGCAACATGAGAATACATTTGAAAACTCATAAGAAATAATGTAATTGGATCTTTGTCAGACTAAAGTGTAATGTTTATTGCTCCTTGAGCTCATAAAGCCAAAAGTAAGAAAGAGGAGAAAAAAAAGTGTTATAGGTCATGTACATCATCCTGACAAAGTTTTCACAATTTATTGACTAAGTAGCCATGCTGTTATTTTCCTGTTGGTAATGTGATTGGTTGTTAAGGAACTTAGGCCACAGACTTTACAATGACATTGAGGTTTTACTTAGTGCACTACTCTGTGAGCACAGTAGGGGTACATTTACATTTTAGTCATTTAGCAGACGCTCTTATCCAGAGCGACTTACAGTTAGTGAGTGCATACATTTTTCATACTGGCCCCCCGTGGGAATCGAACCCACAACCCTGGCATTGCAAGCGCAATGCTCTACCAACTGAGCTACAGGAGGACTGTAGCTCAGGACATGGGCATTAATATGGAGTTGGTCCCCCCTTTGCTGCTATAACAGCCTCCACTCTTCTGGGAAGGCTTTCCACTAGATGTTGGAACATTGCTTCGGGGACTTGCTTCCATTCAGCCAAAAGAGCATTAATGAGGTCAGGCACTGATGTTTGGCGATTAGGCCCAGCTCGCAGTCAGTGTTCCAATTAATCCCAAAGGTGTTCGATGGGGTTGAGGTCAGGGCTCTGTTCAGGCCAGTCAAGTTCTTCCACACCGATCTCAACAAATCATTTCTGTATGGACCTCACTTTGCGCACAGAGGCATTGTCATGCTGAAACAGGAAAGGACCTTCCCCAAACTGTTGCCACAAAGTTGGAAGCACAGAATGTCATTGTATGCTGTAGCGTTAAGATTCCCTTCACTGGACCTAAGGGCCCTAGACAGAACCATGAAAAACAGCCCCAGACCATTATTCCTCCTCCACCAAACTTTAGAGTTGGCAATATGCATTGCGGCAGGTAGTGTTCTCCTGGCATCAGCCAAACCCAGATTTGTCCGTCGGACTGCCAGATGGTGAAGCGTGATTCTTTACTTCAGAGACCGCGTTTCCACTGCTCCGGAGTCCAATGGCTGCGAGCTTTACACCACTCCAGCCGATGCTTGGATTTGCACATGGTGATCTTAGGCTGCTTGGCCATGGAAGACCATTTCATGAAGCTCCCGACAAACAGTTATTGTGCTTACGTTGCTTCCAGAGGCAGTTTGGAATTCAGTAGTAGGTAACATGATGAAAGTATGACAGTTTGTGTAGGCCGTTCTGTACCTGATGTAATGAGAAGAAGAAAAATGTTTTGACAGCAACTATGAAGTTGTCGCTTGAATAATCATTCATGTGTTTTGGACCAAGCTCCTGATGTATGCCGGAACAGAGTCCTCCCTTTTCCTTATTATCCTGCATAGTCACCTGTTGAAGTATCGTCGTCTAAGGAATGTTTTTATTTTCAATCCCTCGGTCAGGCACCCGATTCCCTACTGCCACATGCTGGGCTGAAGCACATTTGGGTACACTTTTCTTTCCCATTGTAATCAGACCTGGGTTCAAATACTATTTCAAATACCTCAATTACTTTCACCTACATTGTCCAAGTAAGTATTCAGATATGTTTTATTTGAAAAGACAAGTAGTTGAATATTTTTATATGTATTTGAAAATACTCATACACTCCCATGCATTTAACCCAGGTATTTGAAATAAGTGTTTGAAAATACACTCATACTATTTGGTTTTTACAAATAGCCATTCAAATAACCAAATAGAAGTACTTGTTTTGGGCTGTGTATTTGCAAATACTCAAATACACAAATTTATTTTTAAGTACTCATACATTTGAACCCAGGTCTGATTTTAATAAATAGTCACTCAGTAATCATCTGCGGTGACTCAATCATTTGTAAATTAACTAATACTACAGCATGTGTATGATATATGTATATTATTAAGTACATGATGCTACATTTATTATCCATCAAACACAATTTTTTTTTTACTTAGATGAGCAACATGAATACATTGTCAGACTTAAGTAATTTTTACACTAGTGTAATGTGTTGAGGTCAAAAAGCCAAAAGTAAGAAAAATAAAGATTGTATTATAGGTAATGTACACTGAACAAAAATATAAACGCATGTTTCATGAACTGAAATAAAAGATCCCAGAAATGTTTCATATGAACAAAAGCTTATTTCTCTAAAATGTGCACACATTTGTTTACATCCCTGTTAGTGAGCATTTCAATTTTGCCAAGATAATCCATACACCTGATAGTTATAGCATATCAAGAAGCTGATTAAACAGCATGATAATTACACAGGTGCACCTTGTGCTGGGGACATTTTGTCACACAACACAATGCCACAGATGTCTCAAGTTTTGAGGGAGCGTGTATTTAGCATGCTGACTGCAGGAATGTCCACCAGAGATGTTGCCAGAGAAAAAATGTTCATTTCTCTACCATAAACCGCCTCCAATGTCATTTTAGAGAATTTGGCAGTACGTACAACCGCAGGCCACGTGTATGGCGTCATGTGGGCGAGCGGTTTGCTGATGTTGTGAACAGAGTGGGGGTTATGGTGGAAGTGGGGTTATGCTATGGGCAGGCAGGCATAAGCTACGGACAACAAGCACAATTGCATTGCAATTTGAATGCACAGAGATACCGTAAACAAGATCCTGAGGCCCATTGTGCCATTCATCTGCACCATCACCTCATGTTTCAGCATCATAATGTCGCAAGGATCTGTACACAATTCCTGGAAGCTGAAGCTGTCACAATTCTTCCATGGCCTGCATACTCACCAGACATGTCACCCATTGAGCATGTTTGGATGCTCTGGATCGACGTGTACAATGGCGTGTTCCAGTTCCCGCCAATATCCAGCAACTTTGCACAGCCATTGAAGAGGAGTGGGACAACATTCCACAGGCCAAATCAAAAGCCTGATCAACTCTATGTGAAGGAGATGTCACGCTGCATGAGGCAAGTGATGGTCAAACCAGATACTGACTGGTTTTCTGATCCACGCACCTACAGTTGAAGTCGGAAGTTTACATACACCTTAGCCAAATACATTTAAACTCAGTTTTTCACAATTCCTGACAGTTAGGATCACCACTTTATGTGAAATGTCAGAATAATAGTAGAGATAATGATTTATTTCAGCTTTTATTTCTTTAATAACATTCCTAGTGGGTCAGACGTTTACATACACTCAATTAGTATTTGATAGCATTGCCTTTAAATTGTTTAACTTGGGTCAAACGTTTCAGGTAGCCTTCCACAAGCTTCCCACAATAAGTTGGGTGAATTCTGGCCCATTCCTCCTGACAGAGCTGGTGTAACTGAGTCAGGTTTGTAGGCCTCCTTGCTCGCACACACTTTTTCAGTAATGCCCACAACTTTTCTATAGGATTGAGGTCAGGGCTTTGTGATGGCCACTCCAATACCTTGACTTTGTTGTCCTTAAGCCATTTTGCCACAACTTTGGATGTATGCTTGGGGTCATTGTCCATTTGGAAACCCATTTGCGACCAAGCTTTAACTTCCTGATTGATGTCTTGAGATATAATCATATAATTTTCCTTCCTCATGATGCCATCTATTTTGTGAAGTGCACCAGTCCCTCCTGCAGCAAAGCACCCCCACAGCATGATGCTGCCACCCCCGTGCTTCACGGTTGGGATGGTGTTCTTCGGCTTGCAAGCACCCCCTTTTTCCTCCAAACATAACGATGGACATTCTGGCCAAACAGTTCTATTTTTGTTTCATCAGACCAGAGGACATTTCTCCAAAAAGTACGATCTTTGTCCCCATATATAGGACTCGTTTTACTGTGGCTATAGATAATTTTGTACCTGTTTCCTCCAGCATCTTCACAAGGTCCTTTGATGTTGTTCTGGGATTGATTTGCACTTTTCGCACCAAAGTACGTTCATCTCTAGGAGACAGAACGCGTCTCCTTCCTGAGCGGTATGATGGCTGCGTGGTCCCATGTTGTTTATACTTGCGTACTATTGTTTGTACAGATGAACGTGGTACCTTCAGGCATTTGGAAATTGCTCCCAAGGATGAACCAGACTTGTGGAGGTCTACAATTATTTTTCTGAGGTCTTGGCTGATTTATTTTGATTTTCCCATGATGTCAAGCAAAGAGGCACTGAGTTTGAAGGTAGGCCTTGAAATACATCCACAGGTACACCTCCAATTGACTCAAATTATGTCAATTAGCCTATCAGAAGCTTCTAAAGCCATAACATCATTTTCTGGAATTTTCCAAGTTGTTTAAAGTCACAGTCAACTTAGTGTATGTAAACTTATGACCCACTGGAATTGTGATACAGTTAATTATAAGTGAAAGAATTTGTCTGTAAACAATTATTGAAAAAATTACTTGTGTCATGCACAAAGTAGATGTCCTAACCGACTTGCAAAAACTATAGTTTGTTAACAAGAAATGTGTGGAGTGGTTGAAAAACTAGTTTTAATGACTCCAACCTAAGTGTATGTAAACTTCCGACTTCAACTGTACCTTTTTTTTAAGGTATCTGACCAACAGAAGCATATCTGTATTCCCAGTCATGTGAAATCCATAGATTAGGGCCTAATTTATTTATTTAAATTTACTGATTTCCTTATATGAACTGTAACTCAGTACAATCGTTGAAACTGTTGCATGTTGCATTCATATTTTTGTTCAGTATACATTGTCCTGACAAAGCACTGACTTCACAATGACATTGAGGTTTTACTTAGTGCACTGCCAACTGTACTGTACTCTGTGAGCACAGTAGGGGTAACATGATAAAGGCATGACGCATAGTACCCGAAGTGATGAAAAAAGCTTTGAGACAGCAACTTGACTCCCTTCAATAATCATTAATGTGTTTTGGAACAAGGTGATAGAACTTGTGTAACAAAGAAGGGAGGGCCCAAAGGTAATAACTAATCACTCGGTAATCGTCTGTGGTGACTTCATTTGTAATTTAACTAATGCTATGTCATGTATGAAATACACTCCCCTGTATATGTATTTGGACAGTGAAGCTAAAAAAAAATATTTGGCTCTATATTCTAGCATTTTAGATTTAAAATAGAATGTTTCATATTAGGCGACAGCGCATGTATTTTCATACATATCTGTTTCACTGTTTAGAAATTAAAGCACTTTGTTTATCTAGTCCCCCTATTTGAAGAAGTCATGTTTTTGGTCAAATTCACTGTATTAAAGTAGTCAAAAGTAGTATTTAGTATTTGGTTCCATATTCCTTGCACACAATGACTACATCAAGCTTGTGACTCTACACACTTGTTGGATGCATTTGCGGCTTGTTTTGGTTGTGTTTTGGATTATGTTTTGCCCTATAGTAACTGAATGGTGAATAGTGCCTTGTGCCATTTTGGAGTGACTTTTATTGTGAATGTTTCTGAACACTTCTATATTCATGTGGATGCTACCATGATTATGGATAATCATGAATAATGATGAGTGAGAAGGTTACAGAGGCACAAAGGTCATTGTGTGCAAGGAATATGGGACCAAATACTAAACTTTTAACTACTTTGATGCACTATAGGTGGATTTGTCCAAATACATATGACTTCTTCACATAGGGGGGACGCAGTGGTCTAAGGCACTGCATCGCAGTGCTGACTGTGCCACTAGAGATCCTGGTTCGAATCCAGGCTCTGTCGCAGCCGGCCGCGACCGGGAGACTCATGGGCGGCGCACAATTGGCCCAGCGTCGTCCAGGGTAGGGGAGGGAATGGCCGGCAGGGATGTAGCTCAGTTGATAGAGCATGGTGTTTGCAACGCCAGGGTTGTGGGTTCGATTCCCACGGGGGGCCAGTATAAAAAAATATATATATATATATGTATTCACTAACTGTAAGTCGCTCTGGATAAGAGCGTCTGCTAAATGACTAAAATGTAAAAATGTAAAATGTAGATACATTTCTAAACGGTAAAACAGATATATGAAAATACCCTCAAATAAAAGGTGATATTCTGTATTGTCGCCTCATATGAAACATCCCACTGGGCACACCACGTCATTTTAACGTGGAAATTTGGGTAATATTTGGTTGAGACATTGATCAATGAGATTTCAACCTTTATTCACCGACTCAAAAAAGGCCCGAATTTTGTTGAATTCCCAATGTGTTATCACTATGCTTTCAACCGTCTAAAAGCACAACCAAATTCCAATGGAAAAACAATGTCAGATTTTTGGTTTAGTTGTCATCTACAGTGCCTTCAGAAAGTATTCATACCCCTTGACTTATTCCACATCTTGTTGTGTTACAGCCTGAATTCAAAATGGATTCAATATTTTTTTCTCTCACCCATCTACAAACAATACCCCATTATGACAAAGTGAAAACATGTTTTTAGAAAATTTTGCAAATGTATTTAAAATAAAATATCGAAATTTACATAAGTCTTCACACCCCTAAGTCAATTCTTTGTAGAAGCACCTTTGGCAGCGAATACAGCTGTGAGTCATTCTGGGTAAGTCTCTAAGAGCTTTCCACACCTGGATTGTGCAACATTTGCCCATTATTCTTTTCATAATTCTTCAAGCTCTGTCAAATTGGTTGTTGATCATTGCTAGACAACCATTTTCAGGTCTTGCCATAGATTTTCAAGTAGATTTATGTTAAAACTGTAACTCGGCCACTCAGGAACATTCACTGTCTTCTTGGTAAGCAACTCCAGTGTAGATTTGGCCTTGTTTTTTAGGTTATTGTCCTGCTGAAAGGTGAATGAATCTCCCAGTGTCTGTTGGAAAACAGACTGAACCAGGTTTTCCTCTACGATTTTGCCTGTGCTTAGCTCCATTCCATTTCTTTTTTATCCTGAAAAACTCCCCAGTCCTTAATGATTACAAGCATACCCATAACATGATGCAGCCACCACTATGCTTGAAAATATAGAGAGTGGTACTCAGTAATGTGTTGTATTGGATTGGCCCCAAACATAACACTTTGTATTCAGGATAAAAATGTATTTACTTTGCCACATTCTTTGCTGGATTACCTTAGTGCCTTGTTGCAAACAGGAGGCTTCCTTCTTTTCACTCTGTCAATTAGGTTAGTATTGTGTAATAACTACAATGTTGTTGTCCATCCTCAGTTTTCTCCTATCACAGCCATTAAACTCTGTAACTATTCACCATTGGCCTCATTGTCACGCCCTGACTCAGGGGACTCTTATATGTTGAGTCAGGGTGTGTAGATTCCTTGTTGTGCTTTTTCTATGTGTGGTATTCTAGTATGTGTATTTCTATGTTGGCCGGTGTGGTTCCCAATCAGAGGCAGCTGTCGCTCGTTGTCTCTGATTGGGGACCATACTTAGACAGCCTATTGGCACTGTCTAGTTGTGGGATCTTGTTCCGTGTAAGGTTTGTTGTGTTGTACCTTTGAACTTCACGTTTCGTTTCCTTTGTTGTTTTGTCGTGTGTTTATCGTAAAATAAACATGTACGCATATCACGATGCGCCTTGGTCCGACCCGTCTTTAAACGGACGTGACAGAAGATCCCACCAAACGAGGACCAAGCAGCGTGCCCAGGAGCAGCAGACACCCTAGACACAGGTGGAGGAGCAGAGAGTATGGACTTGGCGGGAGATAAGAGAGGATCTGGCAAGGCAGATGGAGGCCCTGAAAGGGATTAGGGTGGAGAAGGAGAGACAGCCCCAATAAAAAATATTGGGGGGGCTAAAGGGGTGGTCGGGGAGCGACAGAGAGGAGCCCCGACCACTGCACTCGTGGGGGCTCAAGGAGGAGTCCTCACTGGAGGAGGACGGGGTAGCGGAGTGTAAAGGACGGAGACTGTCATAGACCTCCAGCGCCGGTTCCCAGTCTGGTACGCCTCGTACCTGCTCCCCGTACCAAGCCAGTGGTGCGTGTTCCCAGTCCGGCCCGGCCTGTTCCTGCTCCTCGCACCAAGCCAGTGGTGTGTGTTCCTAGTCCGGTCCGGACTGTTCCTGCTACTCGCACCAAGCCTGTGGTGCGTGTCGCCAGTCCGGCCCGGTCTGTTCCTGCTCCTCGCACCAAGCCAGTGGTGCGCGTCGCCAGTCCGGCCCGGCCTGTTCCTGCTCCTCGTACCAAGCCTGTGGTGCGCGTCGCCAGTCCCGCCCGGTCTGTTCCTGCTCCTCGCACCAAGCCTGTGGTGCGCGTCGCCAGTCCGGCCCGGTCTGTTCCTGCCTCCTCGCACCAAGCCAGTGGTGCGCGTCGCCAGTCTGGCCCGGAGCCAGAGCAGTCCGCTCCACCGGTGCCTGATCCAGCTCCGGTCAGCTGCTCCACTCCGGAGCCAGAGCAGTCCGCTCCACCGGTGTCCAGTCCAGCTGCGGTCAGAGGCTCCAGTCCAGACCATGACGTCAGCCCCTCTCCAGGTTCGGGGTCTCCCACACCAGGGTCCAGACGCGGCCTGGCGTATCGTGGGAGGAAGGAGAGGGGAAGCAGCGCGCCGAGGTCCAGACCAGACCAGGGGCGAAACAGGGAGGCGGAGAGTAAGAGGTCATCACGCCCGGAGCCGGATCCGCCTCCAAGGCGGAATGCCCACCCGGCCCCTACCCTGTTATGTTTATGTTGTGCGGTCGGAGTCTGCACCTTTGGGGGGGGTACAGTCACGCCCTGACTCAGGGGACTCATATATGTTGAGTCAGGGTGTGTAGATTCCTTGTTGTGCTTTTTCTATGTGTGGTATTCTAGTATGTGTATTTCTATGTTGGCCGGTGTGGTTCCCAATCAGAGGCAGCTGTCGCTCGTTGTCTCTGATTGGGGACCATACTTAGGCAGCCTATTGGCACTGTCTAGTTGTGGGATCTTGTTCCGTGTAAGGTTTGTTGTGTTGTACCTTTGGACTTCACGTTTCGTTTCCTTTGTTGTTTTGTCGTGTGTTTATCGTTAAATAAACATGTACGCATATCACGCTGCGCCTTGGTCCGACCCGTCTTTAAACGAACGTGACACTCATGGTGAAATCACTGAGTGGTTTCCTTCCTCTCTGGCAACTGAGTTAGGAAGGACGCCTGTATCTTTGTAGTAACTGAGTGTATTGATATACCATCCAAAGTGTAATTAATAACTTCACCATGCTCAAAGGGATATTCAATGTCTGCTATTTTTTATTTGGACCCATCTACCAATAGGTGCCCTTTTCCAATGCCCTTGCGAGGCATTGGAAAACCTCCCTTGTCTTTGTGGTTGAATTTGTGTTTGAAATTCACTGCTCGACTGCGGGACCTTACAGATAATCGTATGTGTGGGGTGCAGAGATGAGGTAGTCATTCAAAAATCATGTTAAACACTATTATTGCACACAGGGTGAGTCCATGCAACTTATTAAGTGACTTGTGAAGCATATCTTTAGTCCTGAACTTATTTATGCTTGACATAACAAAGGGTTTGGATACTTTCATTTTCAATTAATTTGTACAAATGTCGACATTATGGGGTATTGTGTGTAGGCCAATGGAAAAAAAATCTAAATTGAATCCATTTTAAATTCAGGCCGTAACAACAAAAAGTGGAAAATGTCAAGGGGTGTGAAAACTTTCTGAAGGCACTGAAAATGTGTTTTCACTGTGTTTTCAACCATTTAAAAGCTCAACAAAGTTAAAATTGAAATACAATGTAAGAGATTTTGTATTTATACAACAACTTAATGTGTTATCACTGTGCTTCGTCTAATAGCACAACCAAATTACCTGGATTGCAGTTGAGATTAGATTCAAAGTGCATACAGTGCCTTCGGAAAGTATTCAGACCCCTTGACTTTTTCCACATTTTGTTGCGTTACAGCCTTATTCTAAAATGGATTAAATAAATAACAATCCTAATTAATCTACACACAATACCGCATAATAACAAAGCTAAAACAGGTTTTTAGAAATATTTGCAAATGTATTAAATAAAAAAACTGAAATACCTTCTTACATAAGTATTCAGACCCTTTGCTATGAGACTCGAAATTGAGCTCAGGTGCATCCTGTTTCCATTGGTCATCCTTGAGATGTTTCTACAACTTGATTGGAGTCCACCTGTGGTAAATTCAATTGATTGGACATGATTTGGAAAGCCACACACCTGTCTATATACGGTCCCACAGTTGACAGTACATGTCAGAGCAAAAACCAAGCCATGAGGTCGAAGGAATTGTCTGTAGAGCTCAGAGACAGGATTGTGTCGAGACACAGATCTGGAGAAGGGTACCAAAAAATGTCTGCAGCATTGAAGGTCCCCAAAAACACAGTGGCCTCCATCATTCTTAAATGGAAGAAGTGTGGAACCACCAAGACTCTTCCTAGAGCTGGCTGCCCGGCCAATCAGGGGGAGAAGGGCCTTGGTCAGGGAGATGACCAAGAACCTGATGGTCACTCTGACAGAGCTCTAGAGTTCCTCTGTGGAGATGGGAGAACCTTCCAGAAGGACAACCATCTCTGCAGCACTCCAACAATCAGGCCTTTATGGTAGAGTGGCCAGATGGAAGCCACTCCTCAGTAAAAGGTACATAACAGCCCGATTGGAGTTTGCCAAAAGGCACCTAAAGACTCTCAGACCATGAGAAACAAGATTATCTGGTCTGATGAAACCAAGATTGAACTCTTTGGCCTGAATGCCAAGTGTCACATCTGGAGGAAACCTGGCACTTTCCCTACAGTGAAGCATGGTGGTGGCAGCATCATGCTGTGGGGATGTTTTTCAGAGGCAGGGACTGGGAGACTAAGAATTGAGGCAAAGATGAACGGAGCAAAGTCCAGAGAGATCTTTGATGAAAACCTGCTCCAGAGCCCTCAGGACCTCAGACTGGAGCGAAGGTTCACCTTCCAACAGGACAACAACCCTAAGCACACAGCCAAGACAATGCAGGAGTGGCTTCGGGACAAGTCTCTGAATATTCTTGAGTGGCCCAGCCAGAGCCCGGAATTGAACCTGATCGAACATCTCTGGAGAGACCTAAAAAGATCTGTGCAGCAACGCTCCCCATCCAACCTGACAGAGCTTGAGAGGATCTGCAGAGAGAATGGGAGAAACTCCCCAAATACAGGTGTGCCAAGCTTGTAGCGTCATACCCAAGAAGACTCGAGGCTGTAATTGCTGCCAAAGGTGCTTCAACAAAGTACTGTGCAAAGGGTCTGAATACTTATATAAAAGTGATATTTCCGTTTTTTTATTTTTTAGAAATTAGCTAAAAATTATAAAAACCTGTTTTTGCTTTGTCATTATGGGGTATTGTGTGTAGATTGATGAGCAAAAAAAACAATGTAATCAATTTTAGAATAAGGCTATAACGTAACAAAATGTGCAAAAAGTCAAGGGGTCTGAACTGTAGTGCAACTTTTTTTTTTAAGTGCATTTAAAATTAGATTAGATTTAGTCCTATTCTTTAACTTTCATTTTTGGTTGAGATGGAGGAGTGAATCCAACATATTAATTATTAACTTGAAGATTAAATTATAAATCAACCAAAGCTTGAAACCCTATGCCTATATGTATTGTCTATTTTTAGACAAAAATTGCTGTTGATGACTTCACAAATGCTATATAGGCCTAAATAGTATCACTCATGCTATACAGTATGACTTATAAAGTATGGTTACATGTTATTTGCTCTGTTAGTTATTAAGAGATCTCTCAATAATCATTCTCAAGATAACACATTGGTAGTAGTCAGTGATAAATATCTACACTAAAAAGGGGTGGGCTTGGTTAAAACCCTGGATAGGAGACAAATGGATATCTCTCCAGTAGGAGGAGCTACCCAACCTATTGTTTAACGTTGAAGATCTTACATTGTTTCAAATGTACAAATTCAAAATATGTTATACAAGATTTGTCTATGTTGAAACTTGGTTACCATGATGATATAATCATGTGGTTGAAATGTCACTCTCAAAACAACAGTTTACCTTGATTACTTTTTTCAAATCCAATCTATTTTCCATGTAGGCCTAGATTCCACATCACAATAAATTGACAAATTACGTTGAAACAACGTTGATTCAACCAGTTTGTGCCCAATGGGGTGGCTAGTGACTACGACATGGCAGCAACTGATACATCATCACACAAAACTCTAATAGTTTTTTCTCCAATGCAATTTATCAGCTGGTTTGCTGATTTGGGAAGCATGGAAATATTTTAGGTGTGTCCTTAGCAACGTGCGCCAACGTGCCAAGCAGCGCTACTGGTGAATTGTAAGACTCACCATAAAGCTGCTTTTAGCGGTAACGCAATTGGTTATGCCATCGATTCTGCCAGCGGAGGCGCTCAATAGGCTATTACCAATGTTTTATTAAAATATCATGAGCAGTCAACAGACATCCACGTTTTTTCTTTATGTTAGTTTTGTCCATGTAGCTTCTGTGAGAAGTTTGGACTCATTATGCCTATGTGCAATGCACATTGAATATAAGGTGTCAGTGACTGTATGAAGTCAGTTTAGGAACATCAAGTTATTAATATTGTTTTTTCTTTATCATTTTGTAAAATAAATTGCATCTTCCACTTTCATCTGTTGGACCCAACTGTCAAATCCCGGGAATTCCGTGATGCACTAACAGGCCATATCAACGGCGATGGTAGGCTAATTCTATTATAACGTTTGGCTCGAACATGTAGTGCATTTTCGAAATGCAAATGCCATAGAGGAATATATCCATGTCGAAGCCAATAAAAAACTAGATTGGCAAATGTTTGTTATAACTAGGCCTATTGTAGCGTTACTGTTAACTATTTAATAAACTATCTTCAATGGATAGGACAAACATCCATTCCTCCTACCGAAGAGCCCTTTGCCTACGTGTGCCAGCAGCCAGAAGTGTGCAAACATTGCTTTATGCTTCTGACCCGATCCTATTTAGAAATATTGTTGTTGTTTAAAAAAATGGATAGATTGTTTTTCGTTTAATTTGATTAAAATACAAACTTATTGGTTTATGTTGAGAAAGCACATGTCTGCTATTTCTGGATAAGTTAATATATGACCTGTAAGATGGTTCTATGATGTTTATAAAACATAACATTTGGGAGCAGTATCACGGTGAGTGGACATTCTCCCTTTCTCTTTTATATTGGATATTTTTCAAGCTCCTGTGAAAAGTTTGGATGTGCAAAACCCTCCACAGTCTAAGTTGCTTTATCTGTATTAGGCTATACAACCCATGGGAATAATTATGGTGCTTGTAGGCTAACTGTATTTAGACATAGCCTATTTAGAACAAGTTGTTTCATTTTTATTAGAATTTGATTACAATTATACGCTGTCAATTAGCCTAGTGATTTTAATCGTGTTTATTGACTACGTTTGGCAATTGGCATGTCCATGTCCAGACTGCAATTTACAGTAGGCCTATACCCTATATCATTGCGAATGCTATGGCCTATGTTTAACAATGCATTTCCATATTGAAGCAATGCAGTTAGAATAATGTGCACTGCAAACATGTTCAACATATTTAGCAAATATAGGGCATGCTATTTAACAAACTAGGTTATAACGGACTAACATTCGAATTAGGGCCGGGTCGATACCAGTATTGCGTTACTCGTAATTTAGGGTCGTGGAAAGGAAACAAAACACGACGCGGAATTTACTTCCTAATGTTTAACAGCCCCAATGTTGGAAACAAACATAATTATTGTGTCATCCAGAGTCACATTTATTTATTTTCCAAGCTATAGCACACAATATTTTAGATAGCCCTACAACAGGTTTTTAAAGGTACAACGCGTTAAATCTGCTCCGTGTTTTCATTTTTGCCATGGAAAACTGATTACGATATTGGCAAAGATTTTTTATAACTAAACCAAGATAGACCACAGCCTGTCGTTTCCAATGGGAACTAATGAGTCATAGTGGGCAGAATAAGCAATGAGGTGGGCAGAGCCAAGCACGAGCTAGCGAGATCCTATTGGCGTGTTCTAGCATCATCTGCATATTTCCGTTAAGGAACGCCTACTCTGTGAAGTGCGCGTGTGCAATAACTCAATTCGCCTTTGCGCACCTTCTAAACAACGCGATTTTTAAAAAATCTACAAAACTTAGTCCACTCTGTTCATAACGGATTCTAGTTTTGGGAACAGAAAACTGTATTGAAATCAAATCTTTCGTCGATGAGAAAATGTGCACAATGTCGGCCAAAGTCCATCTCGTTCCATCTTCTCCCACTGCCCGCCAGTGGGCTTCCTCTCACTACCATATTTGGTAGTGAGTGGAAACGCCAAGCGGATGCTTCACATTTATACATCCAGTGAAATATCTGTCTCATTATTCTGTCTGTGATACTGGTATCGTTACAGCCCCAGCTAACGTCCTGCATTCCAACACATTTTCCCATGGGGCAGAGTGTGACGTGTTGCTCTCTATGCAAATTAGGTGTCAGATTTCACATATTGCATCTCAGCTGAGAGCAGAGCAGCATGTGAAGCCGGACAAGCTTTGAAGGAGTGCACAGTAATTGATGTTGCGCGATTCACAGAGCGCTCTATATTGAAAAATGTCTCCAATTTACATATGAGGTTTTAAGAGAGAAATGTAAAGGGAGGGGGAGTGTGAGCTGCAGCTACCTAGAAAAAAGTGTGTGGAAAATAACACATGCGCAGAACGTTCCTTTCTACCGCCAATTCGTGAATATGTATAAGTAGCCTCCATCATTCTTCGGAGGTGGAACCTAAACAAGCTTTTCTGCTCTAGAACAGGAATTACAGTGCCTACAGAAAGTATTCACACCCCTTGACCTTTTCCACATTTTGTTGTGTTACAGCCTGAATTTAAAATGTATTACATTTAGATTTTTTATCACTGGCCCCAAATACAATATACAATACCCCATAATGTTATAGTGGAATTATGTTTTTCGAAAATGTTTCTAATTACACTGAACAAAAATATAAATGCAACATGTAAAGTGTTGGTCCCAATTTTCATGAGCTGAAATAAAAGATCACAGAAATCTTCCATACGCACAAAATAAATGTATTTCTCTCAAATTTGGTGCACAAATTTGTTTACATTCCTGTTACTGAGCATTTCTCCATTGCCCAGATAATCCTTCCACTTGACTGGTGTGGAATATCAAGAAGCTGATTAAACATCATGCTCATTACACAGGTGCACCTTGTGCTGGGGACAATAAAAGGTAACTGAAATATGCAGTTTTGTCACACAACACAATGCCACAGATGTCTCATGTTTTGAGGGTGCATGCAATTGGCATGCTGACTGCATGAATGTCCACCAGAGCTTTTGCCAGATAATTTAATGTTCTACCATAAGCCACCTCCAACATCGTTTTAGAGAATTTGGCAGTACATCCAACCGGCCTCACAACTGCAGAACACGTGTATAGCGTCGTGTGGGCGACTGGTTTGCTGATGTCAACATTGTGAACAGAGTGACCCATGGTGGCAGTGGGGTTATGGTATGGGCAGGCATAAGCTACCGACAACAAATACAATTGCATTTTATCTATGGCAATTTGAATGCACAGTGATACTGTGACAAGATCCTGAGGCCCATTGTCGTACCATTCATCCATCGCCATCACCTCATGTTTCAGCATGATAATGCACAGCCCCATGTCGCAAGAATCTGTACACAATTCCTGGAAGCTGAAAATGGCCCAGTCCTTCCATTGCCTGCATTCTCACCAGACATGTCACCCATTGAGCATGTTTGGGATGCTCTCGATTGATGTGTACGACAGCGTGTTTCTGTTTCCGCCAATATCCAGCAACTTCACACAGCCATTGAAGAGGAGTGGGATTACATTCCACAGGCCACAATCAACAGCCTGATCAACTCTATGCAAAGGAGATGTGTCGCGCTTAATGAGGCAAATGGTGGTCACACCCGATAATGACTGGTTTTCTGATCCACGCCCCTACCTTTTTTTAAAGGTAAGGTATCTGTGACCAAGAGATGCATAGCTGTATTCCCAGTCATGTGGTCCTCTGTAGCTAAATTGATAGAGCATGGCGCTTATAACGCCAGGGTAGTGGGTTCGATCCCCGGGACCACCCATACGTAAAAATGTATGCACACATGACTGTAAGTCGCTTTGGATAAAAGCGTCTGCTAAATGGCATATTATTATTATGTGAAATCCCTAGATTAGGGCCTAATGAATTTATTTCATGAACTGTAACTCAGTAAAATCTTTGAACTTGTTGCATGTTGCGTTTATATTTTTGTTAAGTATAATTAACAATGAAAAGCTGAAATGTCTTGAGTCAATAAGTATTCAACCCCTTTGTTATGGCAAGCCTAAATAAGTTCAAGAGTAAATATTTGCTTAACAAGTTACATAAGTTGCATGGACTCACTCTGTGTGCAATAATGGTGTTTAATATGATTTTTGAACGACTACCTCATCTCTATACCCCACACATACAAGTATCTGTAAGGTCCCTCAGTCAAGCAGTACATATCAACCACAGATTCAACCATAAAAACCAGGGAGGTTTTCCAATGCCTTGCAAAGAAGGGCACCTATTGGCAGATGGGTAAAAATACAAAAGAAGCAGACATTGAATAGCTCTTTGATCATGGTGAAGTTATTAATTACACTTTGGATGGTGTATCATTACACCCAGTCACTACAAAGATACAGGCATCCTTCCTAACTCAATTGCCGGAGAGGAAGGAAACCGCTCAGGGATTTCACTATGAGGCCAATTGTGACTTCAAAACAGATTTTAATGGCTGTGATAGGAGAAAACTGAGGATGGATAAACAACATTCTAGTTACTCCACAATACTAATCTAAATGACAGAGTGAAAAGAAGGACGCCTGTACATAATACAAATATTCCAAAATGTGGCAAAGCAATAAACAATACTTTTTTTAAATGAATTTTTTATTTTATTTTGTTTTTTTTAGGGGGTAGATCAGCTTTAATATAGCAGATAGATTGTAACTTCCATCAATGTAATTGTCTGCATCACTTCCAATCCCCCATAAGTATTTTTTCTTTTTTTTCTCTCGCATATATATACAGTGGGGAGAACAAGTCGATTTTGCAGGTTTTCCTACTTACAAAGCATGTAGAGGTCTGTAATTTTTTATCATAGGTACACTTCAACTGTGAGAGACGGAATCTAAAACAAAAATCCAGAAAATCACATTGTATGTTTTTTAAGTAATTAATGTGCATTTTATTGCATGACATAAGTATTTGATACATCAGAAAAGCAGAACTTTTTAATATTTGGTACAGAAACCTTTGTTTGCAATTACAGAGATCATACGTTTCCTGTAGGTCTTGACCAGGTTTGCACACACTGCAGCAGGGATTTTGGCCCACTCCTCCATACAGACCTTCTCCAGATCCTTCAGGTTTCGGGGCTGTCGCTGGGCAATACGGACTTTCAGCTCCCTCCAAAGATTTTCTATTGGGTTCAGGTCTGGAGACTGGCTAGGCCACTCCAGGACCTTGAGATGCTTCTTACGGAGCCACTCCTTAGTTGCCCTGGCTGTGTGTTTCGGGTCGTTGTCATGCTGGAAGACCCAGCCACGACCCATCTTCAATGCTCTTACTGAGGGAAGGAGGTTGTTGGCCAAGATTTTGCGATACATGGCCCCATCCATCCTCCCCTCAATACGGTGCAGTCGTCCTGTCCCCTTTGCAGAAAAGCATCCCCAAAGAATGATGTTTCCACCTCCATGCTTCACAGTTGGGATGGTGTTCTTGGGGTTGTACTCATCCTCCTTCTTCCTCCAAACATGGCGAGTGGAGTTTAGACCAAAAAGCTCTATTTTTGTCTCATCAGACCACATGACCTTCTCCCATTCCTCCTCCTCCCATTGGCAAACTTCAGACGGGCCTGGACATGCGCTGGCTTGAGCAGGGGGACCTTGCGTGCGCTGCAGGATTTTAATCCATGACGGCGTAGTGTGTTACTAATGGTTTTCTTTGAGACTGTGGTCCCAGCTCTCTTCAGGTCATTGACCAGGTCCTGCCGTGTAGTTCTGGGCTGATCGCTCACCTTCCTCATGATCATTGATGCCCCACGAGTTGAGATCTTGCATGGAGCCCCAGACCGAGGG
Source organism: Coregonus clupeaformis (assembly GCF_020615455.1). Taxonomy (NCBI): domain Eukaryota; kingdom Metazoa; phylum Chordata; class Actinopteri; order Salmoniformes; family Salmonidae; genus Coregonus; species Coregonus clupeaformis. The sequence goes on along the minus strand of NW_025533513.1, from coordinate 88,970 downwards.
TGATTGACCGTCATCTATAACTTTTTCAGTTTTCTAATAATTGCGCCAACAGTTGTTGCCTTCTCACCAAGCTGCTTGCCTATTGTCCTGTAGCCCATCCCAGCCTTGTGCAGGTCTACAATTTTATCCCTAATGTCCTTACACAGCTCTCTGGTCTTGGCCATTGTGGAGAGGTTGGAGTCTGTTTGATTGAGTGTGTGGACAGGTGTCTTTTATACAGGTAACAAGATCAAACAGGTGCAGTTAATACAGGTAATGAGTGGAGAACAGGAGGGCTTCTTAAAGAAAAACTAACAGGTCTGTGAGAGCCGGAATTCTTACTGGTTGGTAGGTGATCAAATACTTATGTCATGCAATAAAATGCAAATTAATTACTTAAAAATCATACAATGTGATTTTCTGGATTTTTGTTTTAGATTCCGTCTCTCACAGTTGAAGTGTACCTATGATAAAAATTACAGACCTCTACATGCTTTGTAAGTAGGAAAACCTGCAAAATCGGCAGTATATCAAATACTTGTTCTCCCCACTGTATATATACACATACATACACATACATACATATACGCATATACATACATATCCTTTAAAATATATATATTTCCCTTTATTACTTTCCAACCCCACCATCCCTTCCCTAATTGGAGTAAACTAGTGAACAACAATGCTTAGGCCTCTACTCCATGCTTATACATACTATATACATTTTATGGACACAGTCAATAATTATGTTTTGTTTGTTTTTACTCCTGAACTTCCTCCGATCATTTTCATGATGTCCATCTGGTATGCTTGTCACGATCGTCGAAGGAGGAGGACCAAGGCGCAGCGTTGAAGGCAAACATACTTTATTTTCGATAGTGAAAACACGAACAAAACAATAAACGATAACGTGACGTCCTAGGTTAAACACAACCAACACGGAACAAACCAAAAGGAACAAGATCCCACAACACCTGTGGGAACACAGCCTGTCTAAATATGGCTCCCAATCAGAGACAACCAGCAACAGCTGACACTCGTTGCCTCTGATTGGGAACCACTCTGGCCAACATAGAAATACAATACTAGACTGTGAACATAGAAAAAAACACATAGAATCTACACACCCTGGCTCAACATATAGAGTCCCCAGAGCCAGGGTGTGACAGTACTCCCTAAAGGCGCGGACTGCGACCGCGCCTCAACATAAACAAAACAGGGAGGACTGGGTGGGCATTCCTCCTCGGAGGCGGTTCCGGCTCCGGGCTTGCCCACCACCCTCCAATAATCCCCCGTAGCGCCCCTGGTCCGGGTCTGGCCCCGCTGGCTGGAGCTGGACTGGACATCGTAGGAGCGGATTGCTTAAGCTCCGGTGTGGAGCAGCTGACCGGTACCTGACCAGGCACCGGTGACCCAGGCACGGGTTGTGCCGGACTGACGACGCGCACCCCTGGCTTGGTGCGTGGAGCAGGAACGGGCCGGACCGGGCTGACGATGCGCACCCCTGGCTTGGTGCGTGGAGCAGCAACGGGCCGGACCAGGCTGACGATGCGCACCCCTAGCTTGGTGCGTGGAGCAGGAACGGGCCGGACCGGGCTGACGATGCGCACCCCTGGCTTGGTGCGTGGAGCAGGAACGGGCCGGACTGGGCTGACGATGCGCACCCCTGGCTTGGTGCGTGGAGCCGGAACGGGCCGTACCGGGCTGACGATGCGCAACCCTAGCTTGGTGCGTGGAGCAGGAACGGGCCGGACCGGGCTGACGATGCGCACCCCTGGCTTGGTGCGTGGAGCAGCAACGGGCCGGACCGGGTGACGATGCGCACCCCCTGGCTTGTGCGTGGAGCAGGAACGGGCCGGACCGGGCTGACGATGAACACCCCCTGGCTTGGTGCGTGGAGCAGCAACGGGCCGGACCGGGCTGACGATGCGCACCCCTGGCTTGGTGCGTGGAGCAGGAACGGGCCGGACCTGGCTGACGATGCGCACCCCTGGCTTGGTGCGTGGAGCAGGAACGGGCCGGACCGGGTTGACGACTCGCACCCCTGGCTTGGTGCGTGGAGCAGGAACGGGCCTTACCGTGCTGACGACTCGCACCCCTGGCTTGGTGCGTGGAGCAGGAACGGGCCTTACCGGGCTGACGACTCGCACCCCTGGCTTGGTGCGAGTAGCAGGAACAGGCCGGGCCGGGCTGGCGACGCACACCGTAGGCTTGGTGCGAGTGGCAGGAACAGGCCTTACCGGGCTGACGACTCGCACCCCTGGCTTGGTGCGAGTAGCAGGAACAGGCCGGGCCGGGCTGGCGACGCACACCGTAGGCTTGGTGCGAGTGGCAGGAACAGGCCGGGCCGGGCTGGCGACGCACACCGTAGGCTTGGTGCGAGGAGCAGGAACAGGCCGGGCCGGGCTGGAGACGCACACCGTAGGCTTGGTGCGAGTGGCAGGAACAGGCCGGGCCGGGCTGGCGACGCGCACCGTAGGCTTGGTGCGAGTGGCAGGAACAGGCCGGGCCGGGCTGGCGACGCGCACCGTAGGCTTGGTGCGAGTGGCAGGAACAGGCCGGGCCGGCCTGGCGACGCGCACCATTAGCTTGGTGCGGGGAGCAGGAACAGGCCGAGCCGGGCTGGCGACGCGCACCATTAGCTTGGTGCGGGGAGCAGGAACAGGCCGGGCTGGGCTGGCGATGCGCACCGTAGGCTTGGTGCGAAGGGCAGGAACAGGCCGGGCCGGGCTGGTGACGCACACCGTAGGCTTGGTGCGAGGAGCAGGAACAGGCCGGGCCGGGCTGGCGACGCGCACCGTAGGCTTGGTGCGAGGGGCAGGAACAGGCCGGGCCGGGCTGGCGACGCGCACCGTAGGCTTGGTGCGAGGAGCAGGAACAGGCCGGGCCGGGCTGGCGACGCGCACCGTAGGCTTGGTGCGAGGTACAGGAACAGGCCGGGCCGGGCTGGCGACGCGCACCATCAACTTAGTGCGGGGAGCAGGAACGGGCCGGACCGGACTGGTGACACACACCACTTGCTTGGTGTGAGGAGCGGGACTGGGTTTATTCATAACCCTCCGCTCCCTCAGCTGCCTACACAGTTCCTCTCGCCGTGCCTCTACTTTCTCCTTCTCCCTTATCGCCTCCAGTAGCTCCTCCCTCTGAACCACTAACTCCTGCTCCCGCTGGACCAATAGCCCCCTTAACCTGGTGGCCTCCTCACCTAACCTCCCAATACGCCCTGTAGCTGCCTCCTGCTGCCCCGTCGCCCATGCCGTGTGCCCCCCCCTAAAAATATTTTGGGGTTGCCTCTCGTCCATCCGCCGACAACACTGTTGACGCCGTTGCTCCTCTCCTGCCTGGGTCTCCCCCTTCATAGCCTTCCGGTACCGGACGGCCTCCTCCGCCGTAATCTGCCCCCAACCGAGGAGGACATCCACTAGAGTTACCTCCTGCGTGTGTTCCTGGACACGCTACTTGGTCCTGGTATGGTGGGATCTTCTGTCACGATCGTCGAAGGAGGAGGACTAGGCGCAGCGTTGAAGGCAAACATACTTTATTTTCGATAGTGAAAACACGAACAAAACAATAAACGATAACGTGACGTCCTAGGTTAAACACAACCAACACGGAACAAACCAAAAGGAACAAGATCCCACAACACCTGTGGGAACACAGCCTGTCTAAATATGGCTCCCAATCAGAGACAACCAGCAACAGCTGACACTCGTTGCCTCTGATTGGGAACCACTCTGGCCAACATAGAAATACAATACTAGACTGTGAACATAGAACAAAAACACATAGAATCTACACACCCTGGCTCAACATATAGAGTCCCCAGAGCCAGGGTGTGACAATGCTTCTATATGCCATGTCTTTCTATCTGTGCTCTTTCACAAAAGCTCACAATATATAACCTATATACTTGGACACAGCATGTCTTACACTAGTTATCTTGTTGTTATTAGTTGTTGCTATTAGTCCCATCCTTCAGCTCCATTCAACACCTCCCATCTATTTCTTAACACCATCCATATTGGATTTCTATTTGCCATATATTTTTCAACTGTACTGTGATGTTTTACAAAAATTCTGAACCTTTCTATTCTCATTGCAGTTTGTGAATTGAAAATAAACATTTTTGCTAAAAGTATTATTATATTATTGATCGATTGACTATGGCTTTTCAGATCACCCAGTAGTGCTATCTGCAGGGTCAGCTCCATGCAAATATTACAATCCTTCAGCCATTCCTGGACCTGTGTCCAGAAACAAGCTACAAATGGACAGTACCAAAACAAATGATCTAATGATTCTGTCTCTTCACAGCCAAATCTGCAGAGCTGGGAAGATTGTATCCCCCATACAAATAACATTCTATTGGTAGCAAGAATTTTATATAATAATTTAAATTGAAAAATTATATGTTTTGAGTCCGGCGTCGTTTTGCGTATCAGTTCATAAACACTATGCCATGGAATCGGTACGTCAAAAATCTCTTCCCAACTATTTTGCAATCTATATGGGACGGCTGTCAATCTTTTGGTCCGTAAATGAAACTGGTAAACTTTTTTATTTATCACAATTTTCTTTAACCAATTGTGATCTTTAATGCAAGGCCGACAGACAAGTTCCTTACTTTTTTCTCCTTCCACTTTCCTCTTCCATTTTTGCGGTAATGCTGCAATTATTTGGTTTTAATTTTGGGTAGAGCAGACATTTCCATATGTTTTTGTTAGCTGCATGTGCGACATAACTCCACCATTCCTACCAATAATATCATTTACGAAGATTATACCTTTTTTAAAATGTTCTCAAAAAAGAAAGTTTTTTTATCAATTAGTATATTTGAGTTTAACCACAATATTTGTTGTGTGGTGTCGAGACAACGATGCTGATATGCTGTGTATACAAGGAATCCGCTGACACTGTACTTGATTATAAAGGTTTATTATATCAAAGGTTCCAGCATCAATTTACAGATTTCTGCAGAAATCCGGAGAACAACTAACCCAATCTAAAAATGATTATTCTCCCAGTCCTTTGTTCAAACATGGTATTTACCCTATGTAACATAATATGGGTGTTTTGAATAGACCAATCCCTGGCTTCCACATATCCAAGTCTCCTCTGTTTCAGGGGGCCCCTATAGTAATGCTTTCCAGATGTTTCAGCAAGGCAAAGTAAAGTGCATCTAACACACCATTTGCAAACGTCAGCCAAAATTATAAACTGTTCAGATACTACATATTTCCCCCCTAATTAAGTCTCGAAAACAAAAAGAATAGGATTATGACAAATAAATTTTTTTCTTCTTGAGTAACTTTAGCAATAAAACAAAATGGAGAGTAAACACATTTTTATATAGACACATTTTTGTGGAGTGTAAACAAATTGTTATGAGTGTAAGAGCGAAAAACCTGTCTGGCAGCTTTCATTCCAAATATCCATCAATCAATCAAGACAGGAACATTCTCTCACGGCCCCTCTGCCCCAGGCGACCACCTAAGTACTCCAGATCAATTTATACATCTTTATCAATGCATTTTAAGCTATGATGCAATTGAATACACATGAAAACCTCAGAAAACTAAATACAATCAAAAATGTCCACATTCAGGCTGGTCGACCCATCGGACCCTCCTGTGAATTCTCTCTGTCCCTGCCTAGACCCAATATCCCTAAGCATCCACGAAAAAAACTAAAACATCTGAGGTCCCCACATGTACCCAACAACAAAAACATAATTCTTCAAAAAATTAATACAGAAAGAAAAGGACACAAATTATGTATTACACATGCAAATATGTATTCATATCAGTGCAGACACTGGTATGTAGTCCACTACACTGCATCTCCTCAGCAGTGTCAACTTTCAATGCAACGTCGATGATGGAATCTGAACATTTCCACACCTTCCTTGTTCCACTTCCTACAGTCCATTCATATTGTCCATGTTTGAGTATTTGAATCCCACTCTACACATCCCCATATACTTCTGGAAGAAAAGAAAACACCAACCAGTATCTTTTGCAAAACAACACATGCAAATTAAAACATCAATATCAAAAAGATTGATATATAAAATGAATCACATTCCATTTCCCCCCTTTGATTCATAAGAAAATACTAAATATCACAATAATATGTAAAGACGTGAAAAATGATCGGATATTCAAAATTTTCTAGAGTTACTTCAACCCTAATTTTCCTAACATTTTGATCTGACTTTTTTCCCAATTTAAAAAATAATAATTTAGAAATCAATTTCACTGATTTATCCACAAAACTCTTTCCCATTATCTGAGGATTTTCGATCGGGAAGTCCCCACTGTTTATGACTTCTTTACACTAAAACTTTGCAACCGACTGAGCGTCTTTTCGCTTGGTTGGACAGGCCTCCGGCCATTCGTGAAAATCTATCTACAACCACCAGCATGTATCTTTTCCCTTCAACTGGTTTGATCATATCAACAAAGTCGATAACCAACTCACGCATAGGACCTCTTGGTGTAGGAATGTGACCAGGAAGAACAGTCACACCCCTGCGAACATTATTTTTCAGACAGATTGTGCACCTGCCTATAGTCAACCTGTTCAAGCAAATATGGTGCCCAAAAACCATACTCCTTTGTGATCTTTCTCCTAACCTCCCCCCTTGCAACATGAGCTAACCCATGTGCTTCCTGAATCATCAGACCTAATAGGTCTAGAGGCGCTACAATCAACCCCTCATGGTTTCTCCAAAGACCAGTAGCATCTTTGACGGCACCTCGGTCTAGCCATAACTGTTTGTCGATCGTAGAAGCAACTTCCTGCATCAAAATCACATCCTTAAGCGTAATTTTGTCTTCCAAGTCCACTCCATGAGTGACCAGAAAAACTTTGCCCAATTTGTCCGCTCCTGTGACAGCTTTTGCAGCTTCATCAGCAGCTTTGTTCCCTTGTGTGACTTTTGACACATCTGTTTTATGAGCTGCACACTTAGCTATCACTATCTATTTAGGCTTCATCATAGCATGCAACAATTTCATTATTTGCCCATGATGTTGTATTGGAGAACCATTCGTTTTCTTAAACCCTCGACCTTTTCCATACTGCTCCAAACAAATGACATACACTATGTGCATATGCTGAATCAGTATATATCGTCACTCGCTTTCCTTCTGCTAACAAACACGCTTCTGTTAGCCCCACAAGTTCAGCAAGTTGTGCAGACGCAGGCTGTGGTATTACTTCAGCCTTTTCAACAACAAATCCAGTTCCTTGGGCTTTAACTACTGCATAGCCAGCACACAATTTATCTCCCACACGATAACAAGACCCATCAGTCCAATACTCCAGGTCTGCCTCACGTAATGGAAAGGCTTGCAAATCTGATCTAAGCCTCGAGTATGTCTCTGCTTCTTGAACACAATCATGTGGCTCACCATCCTCTGAAGTTGGCAAATTCTCGGCTGGATTCACCGTATCACACCTCACTAGGGTGACATCTTCCTGCTCTAAGAGCCTATGATAGTCTCTGAGCCTAGGCATAGTCAATGTATATTTCCCATAGTTCAGAATATTTCTGAGACTATGATGGTAAGAATTGTTACTGGGTAACCCATCGTAACAGATGATGCTTTGTCATACATTGAAAATACTCCCACCATTGCTCTGTAGCACAGTGGTAGCCCTAGTTCTACTTCTGAATAGGCAGTAGAGTAGTAGGAAATAGGTTGAGGATTCGTCCCTGTACCTGTCGGCTGACAAAGAACTGCACATGCATATTTACCTAGACACATATAGCAAAACATTCTTAGAGTAGTCTGGTAGTGTGAGTGCAGGTGCCTCCTGTAACCTCTGTTTGATCGTTTCAAATGCCACAAGGCCTTCCTGTGTCCAGGAAAGATTGCTATGGAGTTGACCACTCCCAGTATCTTTAACCATAGCTCTCAAAGGTCCCGTCAAACTAGCATAGCTCTCAACCCAAGCTGAAGAATAACCAGCAATACCAAGAAATGTCATCATCTCTCTGACAGTTCTAGGCTTCGGAGCCTTACGAATAGCTTCCAATTGACTGTCCGAAATGCTTCTGTGTCCATGCGTTATTTTCTGACCCAAATAAACAACCTTCTCCTGGCAATATTGCAACTTTTTCTGTGAAACCTTATGCCCCTTTTCTGCCAATACCTGTAGCAATTTAATTGAGTGTTTATGACATGTTTCCTCATTCTGTGAGCAGATAATTATATCATCCACGTACTGAATGACAGTGCTTTGCAATATCTGATCTATCCCAACCAAATCTTCCTTCAGTACTTTATTGAAAATGTGAGGGCTATGCTTGTACCCCTGTGGCAACCTACTGTACTCATAGAACTGTCCCTTATATGTGAACCCAAATAAACCCTGACTTTCTACACTAAGTGGAACACTAAACAATGCACCACATAAGTCTAACACTGTGAAATGTGTCGCATCAGGAGGAATTTGGGCTAACAAGGTATGCAGGTCTGGCACTTCTGCTGGAAAATCAGTCACTACCTCATTCACCGCTCTCAAATCATGAACCACACGATAAGTTTCATCGGGTTTCTTCACAGGCAACAAAGGCGTGTTACTCTGAGGATTTTTTGTTGTCCTCAAAACACCTGCTTTCGAAAGTCCTTCAATTTGTGGTTCGATCCCTTGGATTGCTTCATCTTTCAATGGATACTGATTCTTCCAAGGAGGTCTGGCTCCTGGTCGAAGTTCAACTTTCACCGGTTGGGCTGATTTCACAAGTCCAATATCGGTACTGTGTTGAGACCACAAACATTCTGGAACTTGTTGTAACATCTCCTCTTTCATAGGGTCTGAATCCATCTCCGCACTGCAAATAGATTCATGTGTCATCCGTACAGCTTGTGGCTGTCCTTGTCCTTGAGCCGAAATCATGATTTTGAGAAATCGCTGATCTTCACTCCTCCAAATCGCCAAATTCCCTTTCATCGGTACAAAAACAGCTTTCTCTGCTTCTGTCATAATTTCTCCTATTTGCTTCTGCTCATAGCCTTCAGAAACCAACAAGGTCACATGTGGCACACTCTTCTCAATCTCAAATTCTTTATCCAGATAATCATCTGTGTTTATCTTCATAGCCGCTCCTTGTGGTCCTAAAATTATGCAACATGAGCTGAGTTTAACTTTCTTTGGTTGATGACTCAACCATTCCTCTGAGTTCGATTGGGCAGCATTCTTGAAATACTTGAGCGTACAATGAAATTGATATTCTGGAAGCCTCGCACCTGGCATGTTTGCCACAATGAATTTCTCCCATATCTTAGCCTGCTTCAAAAAATCTGCACTGAGATTTCCAATCCAAAATACTGAAGAAAAATCCATCTCTGTAGTCATCAACAATTGGTCAAACTTTTCTTTTGGCACTTCTACCAGACAGCCGTCTGGCGTACATTTTATTGTACAGTTCAATCTACACAATGCATCTCTTCCCAACAATGCAATAGTTGTATGTTCTGATACCAGTATGGGTATTGTAATTTTCTGATTTTTATAGCAGAGCTCAATTGGTTCTGTAAGAGGAATCAGCTGTTTCACTCCCTCAAATCCGATTGTCCTAATTAGTTGATTGGACATAGGGAGATGTGTAGCATCTTCAGGCCGAACACAGGTGAAAGCAGCTCCGCTATCCGCCATCACCTCCAATGGTCGGTTGTTTACTTTCACCTCAATTGTTGGATCTTTTTCCGGTCCTGACGCTACCAGCTGACACCCCCCTTTCGGATCTTCTGTACACCTCTAGAATCCTTAATCCGGGCCCCTATAAGGGTTCACCGGTCCTCCAGATGATCTTGACTGGCCCCTGTATCTTCCTCTGAAATTCCCTCTGGTGTTTCCTCCTGGCCCATTACACTCACGGGCAAAGTGACCAACCTGTCCACAATTATAACACACTTCTGAAGATTGCTGGAAGTATGGCTTAAATCTTCCTCCTCTTCCTCTTCCTAAGCCTTCTCGTCCTCTTCCTCTCCAATTCTGTGACTGTCCAGAAACTGGCTGTGGATATGAAACAACTGGTCCCACTAGTGGTGGCTGGTACAATTGCGGTTGGACCTGGTTCGGTTGAAGCTGTGGCAGTGATTGTTGATTTGGTGAACACTGATTCTGCATAACCAAAGCCTGTTTCTTCTCCTTCTTATTCTCCCCCCAGGTGTATTTGATTGAGTTTTCGGAGAGTCTCTTGGTCCTGTTCTTTCTGGTTGTGTTCCTTTTTCCGGTACAGATCCACTTGATGGGCTATATGATCTGTATAGACACCTTTTGTCATGCTTCCAAGTCCAACCACCTCTGCCAGTTTGCTCCTTACTGGTGAGGGCAGTCCCATCTGCAATTTAGCTTGCAAAATTGACTGCTCTATTTGACTCACATCTGGATCATTTCCGGTAATATTTCTCCACACTTGATGAACTCTTGACACATAGGCTCTCTGATTTTCTTGTTGTCCTAGTGGGTCAATCAGAATGTTGTCAGGATGCACATTTGTTGGAAACGTATCTTTCAGTGCTCTCCACAGCCGATTTCTACTTGCAGCTAACAACTCAGGATCATTCACCGCAGTCCCCACATTTCGATGAAGTCCAGCTCTCTGAAAAATTTCTTCCATACCTGGAATCCCAAAGAGATTAGCCAAAAGTATCTTAATGTCTCCTATGGCAGACTGTGTTCCCACCGTAATTTCTTCCAACTTTGAAATCCAAGGATATGCTCCATCTTGGAGAGTAGGCAGCTTCTCAAGTATATCTGACATATCGGTATTCTGCAAAGGCTTATACTCCAGGTTCTGTCCTCGAATTATCACTGGCATCATCTTCTTACTTGTGTTCCCTTTTCTTGGCCTCAATATGTATTTCCTCTCCAATTTTTGAGATTCTTTTTTCAGCAGTTTTTCCTTCTGTATCTTCAGCTTCTTGAGTTGTTCTTCCAATCTTCTTACTTCTTCTAAATTATTCGCCTTATCCAAGCATGATATGCATCGATCTATATCTCTTTCTATTTCTTCTGTGCTAGTCATTGTAGAATAAAATTATCTTGAACATGAAGCACCTTTAATCTCCAAATCTTCATCGCTGTCTTCATCTTGACTTTCATCAGAGCTCGGATCTCTTGTATCCTTCTCCTTCCAACTTCCATCACCCCTTCTTTCCGCTCTGGCCAACCTCTGTCTGATCACAGGGTCATATCCACCCATGATCTCATCTGAATCACTCTGATCATCATCATCATCATCTTCAAATTCCATCCTCCTGAACCTCACTCTACCCTTAGTTTCCAGACATGTCGTTTTCTTCTTACTTTTGGAGTTTGGATTCATCTTTATGGTTGTTTCTGCTTGTCCTCTCTCTATTATTCGTTCATCTTCATCTCTGATGCAATAATCACCCTCCTGAATGATCATTGGAAGCTGAGGATAGACGTCCTTAAACTCTACTTCTTCCTCGTAAGGTGGGGGCCTTTTTGCTGAATCCGTATGTGAGAAAGGTGTATTGACTTCTGCCATTAGTTTTTCTGTTACCTTCGCCTCTTTTGCCATTTTCTCTATACCCCTGTCTCTTTTATCTTTTGTATCTTTTATCAGTTTTTGTCAATGTCAGGCCAACGTTTATTCCATTTTCCAGATAACCTTGCAGTACCATTAACTAGAGGATTACTATTTTGTACTACATCAACAGGAGTAATTTCTTTCATAGTTTTGATGTCCTTTTTCCCCATTGTAACAACTCTTTTATATTCCTTTATTGTGAATTATTTTATTATTATTATTATTTTAAACTAATTAATTTGTAAACCAAAAAATACTTTAAGCTATGTAGCTTATCATTCCCTCCTATTTTTTTTTTCTTCTACCAAATTATTGATTAGTGGCAATCTTACCACATCCGATAAAGAAAAGTAAAGGAAACTAGTCAACTTCAGAGCAATCAAAAAGAAAGACCTGTAATCCAGCAACACTACAGCACCCACAAACCAATTGCTTAATAATGTCACGATCGTTATGAGAAGCGGACCAAGGCGCAGCGTGGTAAGCGTACAGTCTTTTATTAATTGACATTATAGATCTACACGATCTAGATCATAAACATAGAAAATACAACAGACACTACACACCCTGGCTCAACATTTAAGAGTCCCCAGAGCCAGGGCGTGACAGTACCCCCCCCCCCCCAAAGGCGCGGACTGCGACCGCACCACACAAACACAACAGGGTAGGGGCCGGGTGGGCATTCCGCCTCGGAGGCGGATCCGGCTCCGGGCGTGACCACCACTTTCTCTCCACCTCCCCGTTGCGCCCCTGGTCTGCTCTGGCACCGCTGACTGGAGCTGGACCCGACGACGGTGGATCAAACCGTACCGGCTCCAGACTGGAGCCGCTGGCCGGAGCTGGACTGGACACCGGTGGAGCGGATTGCTCTGGCTCCGGAGTGGAACAGGCACGGGCCGTGCCGGACTGGACACACGCACCACTGGCTTGGTGCGGGGAGCAGGAACGGGCCGGACCGGGCCGACGACGCGCACCACTGGCCTGGTGCGGGGAGCAGGAATAGGCCGGACCGGGCCGACGACGCGCACCACTGGCCTGGTGCGGGGAGCAGGAATGGGCCGGACCGGGCTGGCGATGCGCACCACTGGCTTGGTGCGGGGAGCAGGAACGGGCCGGACCGGGCTGACGACGCGCACCACTGGCTTGGTGTGGGGAGCAGGAACGGGCCGGACCGGGCTGGCGACGCGCACCACTGGTTTGGTGCGAGGGGCAGGAACAGGCCGGACCGGGCTGGCGACGCGCACCACTGGCTTGGTGCGGGGAGCAGAAACGGGCCGGACCAGGCTGACGACGCGCACCACTGGCTTGGTGCGGGGAGCAGGAACGGGCCGGACCGGGCTGACGACGCGCACCACTGGCTTGGTGTGGGGAGCAGGAACGGGCCGGACCGGGCTGGCGACGCGCACCACTGGTTTGGTGCGAGGGGCAGGAACAGGCCGGACCGGGCTGACGACGCGCACCACTGGCTTGGTGCGGGGAGCAGAAACGGGCCGGACCAGGCTGACGACGCGCACCACTGGCTTGGTGCGGGGAGCAGGAACAGGCCGGACCGGGCTGGCGACGCGCACCACTGGCTTGGTGCGAGGGGCAGGAACAGGTCGGACCGGGCTGGCGACGCGCACCACTGGCTTGGTACAAGGGGCAGGAACAGGCCAGACCGGGCTGGCGACGCGCACCACTGGCTTGGTGCGAGGGGCAGGAACAGGCCGGACCGGGCTGGCGATGCGCACCACTGGCTTGGTGCGAGGGACAGAAACGGGCCGGACCGGGCTGGCGACGCGCACCACTGGCTTGGTGCGGGGAGCAGGAACGGGCCGGACCGGGCTGACGACGCGCACCACTGGCTTGGTGTGGGGAGCAGGAACGGGCCGGACCGGGCTGGCGACGCGCACCACTGGTTTGGTGCGAGGGGCAGGAACAGGCCGGACCGGGCTGACGACGCGCACCACTGGCTTGGTGCGGGGAGCAGAAACGGGCCGGACCAGGCTGACGACGCGCACCACTGGCTTGGTGCGGGGAGCAGGAACAGGCCGGACCGGGCTGGCGACGCGCACCACTGGCTTGGTGCGAGGGGCAGGAACAGGTCGGACCGGGCTGGCGACGCGCACCACTGGCTTGGTACGAGGGGCAGGAACAGGCCGGACCGGGCTGGCGACGCGCACCACTGGCTTGGTGCGAGGGGCAGGAACAGGCCGGACCGGGCTGGCGATGCGCACCACTGGCTTGGTGCGAGGGACAGGAACGGGCCGGGCTGGACTGGGAACACGCACCACCGGCTTGGTACGGGGAGCAGGAACGGGCCGGGCCGGACTGGGAACACGCACCACTGGCTTAGTGCGAGAAGCAGGAACGGGTCGGGCCGTACTGGGAACACGCACCACTGGCTTAGTGCGGGGAGCAGGAACGGGCCGGACCGTACTGGGAACACACACCACTGGCCTTGTGCGGGAAGCAGGAATGGGTCGGGCCGTACTGGGAACACGCACCACTGGCTTAGTGCGGGGATCAGGAACGGGCCGGACCGGACTGGTGACACACACCACTGGCTTGGTGCGGGGAGCAGGAACAGGCCGGACCGGGCTGGCGACGCGCACCACTGGCTTGGTGCGAGTGGCAGGAACAGGTCGGACCGGGCTGGCGACGCGCACCACTGGCTTGGTGCGAGGGGCAGGAACAGGCCGGACCGGGCTGGCGACGCGCACCACTGGCTTGGTGCGAGGGGCAGGAACAGGCCGGACCGGGCTGGCGATGCGCACCACTGGCTTGGTGCGAGGGACAGGAACGGGCCGGGCTGGACTGGGAATACGCACCACTGGCTTGGTGCGGGGAGCAGGAACGGACTGGGCCGGACTGGGAACACGCACCACCGGCTTGGTACGGGGAGCAGGAACGGGCCGGGCCGGACTGGGAACACGCACCACTGGCTTAGTGCGAGAAGCAGGAACAGGTCGGGCCGTACTGGGAACACGCACCACTGGCTTAGTGCGGGGAGCAGGAACGGGCCGGACCGTACTGGGAACACACACCACTGGCCTTGTGCGGGAAGCAGGAATGGGTCGGGCCGTACTGGGAACACGCACCACTGGCTTAGTGCGGGGATCAGGAACGGGCCGGACCGGACTGGTGACACACACCACTTGCTTGATGCGAGGAGCGGGACTGGTCCTCCGCTCCTTCTGCTGCCTAACCAGCTCCTCTCGCCGTCCCTCTACACTCTCCTTCTCCCTTAACGCCTCCTGTAGCTCCTCCCTCTGACCAATTAACTCCTGCTCCCTCTGGACCAATAGCCCCCGTAACCTGGTGGCCTCCTCTCCTAGAAGCGGACCAAGGCGCAGCGTGGTAAGCGTACATTATTTTATTAAGTGTACACAATACGAACAAAAACAACAAACCAAACGATACATGAAGTCCTAGGTTAACACCAAACCAAACCTTACGGAACAAGATCCCACAATGACTAGTGAAAACAGGCTGCCTAAGTATGGTCCCCAATCAGAGACAACGAGAATCAGCTGCCTCTGATTGGGAACCACCCTGGCCAACATAGATCTACACGATCTAGATCATAAACATAGAAAATACAACAGACACTACACACCCTGGCTCAACATTTAAGAGTCCCCAGAGCCAGGGCGTGACAAATAAGCACACAATCACCTTAATTTTACAGAACAATCTCAGTGCTGGATTTCCAACACAATTCTAATCAAAACAACCCATGCATAAAAACCCTAATGTGCAATTCTCAATTACATCAATTGATCAGTCTGTTGCCAAGTCCCTGCCAAATGGTCACATCATGAAATATTCTATGCATACACAATGTATCTATTATATCCTGTAAGGGAAAGTAAGTTTGTGGATAGAACAGTACTGGCCTTAATTGGACTGGATCCGGGGCAGCACACGCTGTCGCATGACGCACTGGTCAGCACCTCCTCTCTCTCTGTCTCCTCCTTCTCGTTTCTCACATCACAGAAGAACAAAAGAAACAGACAAGAATTTAGTCTTTTATGTACTCACTGGGTTATTTCAACCATACAATACCCTTTTAGACATACCTATGTTCACATTCGCGCTAAGAAATAAGCAAACAGCTTAACTCAGGAATATTATAAATAGCGCAATAATATATATATATATATATATTTTTTTTTTTATCCGTCAACATAACTCTTATTTATAAATTCAATGGATCTCAATCAAATAGTTTCATAATTAAACAACAGCCACTTAACAAACAGAATACTTTACTCGTGTGTATTCAAAGTCTCCCCCTTTCTTTTTTTCAGCTCTAAGTCTGCGTGTCACAGCAGCTCAGTGCAGGCAGGGGAGTGGCACACTCACTCCGCGCAACTCTAAATTCCTAAAATCCCACACATGCGCAGCTCATTCACCAGTGCGATTTCATGGTGAGAGGAGCTCTCCCACAGTAACTTTTCTCAGTCAGACAGCAGAAAGACCAGCTGTCCCTCCGTTTTTTCCAACACAGACAAACAGTAACACTGAACAAAACACACAAACCAACACAAAACATAGAACACAAATCCTACTTAGAAGTTTCTTATCTTCACTTATTCTAATCTGCAGATTTATAGTTATTTTCTTATCCATTACAAATCATCTCTATACAATCATAACGTCCTCCCGGGGGGCTCATAGTTTAGTATTTTTTTTTTACAATGTTTAAAACGAATCCTCTCTATACAATCATAACATCCTCCCGGGGGGCTCATAGTTCTTTAACAATGTTTAAAACGAATCCTCTCTATACAATCATAACGTCCTCCCGGGGGGCTCATATATTTTTAACAATGTTTAAAATGTTCTCTCAAATGGAGACTCATAAGGTTTTAACCGTAACGTCCTCCCGGGGGGGCTCATATATTTTTAACAATTCTGGAAATGTTCTCTCAAATGGAGACTCATAAGGTTTTAACCGTAATTAACATATTTCCTTACAAAAAACTAAAACCCCTGTTCTCAACCAAAACATATATATGTATATATCTCTAACATAAATCTTATCATAGCATGAGTCGACACACAGCTGGAACACAGCAGAGACCTCTTTAATTTTGCGCAAACACATACACTCTGTTTCCCTCACACACACATGAAAAGAATGCATCCATTCATACGGTCCTTAAAAGCATGCTTACATCGCTCCTATTTCCTTTATATTCCTTCCTAAATTTCTGCTACCTTGAGTTGCAGATATTCAATGAGAGGCTACATTGGACATATACCTCGTCAACTATATTCCGAGAGGTAACATGCAATTGAATGTATATTCTACAATCTCACAGTTCCCAGAACTGACCCGAAAGTCAACCTAGTGACTTTCCTAGGATTTGCGGCCCATCTTAATGATCGCCTCATTTGAGGGCTTCCGTAGATCAGCGACGTCCTAACAGTATACTTTTTTCCTTAGTTCCTTGTTCCTTATTTCTTCATTCTATTCCTTTTTCCCTTTAATTCTATTCAAGCCAAATGTCCCTGGGCCCAGTGCTATCAATTCCTATAGACACTCCCCCCTGTTTGCGTTGTTTTCAACGCAAACAAATTTAGAAATTTAGAACGGATCGTCATCCCACAGCAAATAACAGCAAGGCGCACACACAAGTTCTTTAACGGTACATCCCCCAACGCACACACAGCACACAAACTGACCAGCGCCCAAAGTTGTGAGAAAGCTCACCTTATCTGCCGGCCTCTGTAGCGGGAGTCAGCTCGCAGCCCATGATGAAACGTTGAACAGACGCAACACGTCCCAAAAATCCTTGTCGCCAATTAATGTGGTGTCGAGACAACGATGCTGATATGCTGTGTAGACAAGAAATCCGCTGACACTGTACCTGATTATAAAGGTTTATTATATATAGAACAACTAACCCAATCTATAAATGATTATCCTCCCAGTCCTTTGTTCAAACATGGTATTTATCCTATGTAACATAATATGGGTGTTTTGAATAGACCAATCCCTGGCTTCCACATATCCAAGTCTCCTCTGTTTCAGGGGGCCCCTATAGTAATGCTTTCCAGATGTTTCAGCAAGGCAAAGTAAAGTTCATCTAACACACCATTTGCAAACGTCAGCCAAAATTATAAACTGTTCAGATACTACAGTTGCAATATTTGTTCTGTCATTTCTGGAGGATTAAATTGAAATTGCAACCAACTTTCTATGGCTTGTTTTAGAAATAGTGATATTTGGGAGATGATTTCCTTTTCAAATACCTGAAAGTGAGGGGTTGTAATCTGAATAAAGGGAAAAAGTCCCTTCTTGAACATTGGGTGAGACAATCTTACTAGTTTGCTAGAGAACCAGTTCGGATTTAAGTATAATGTTTGTATGACTGAAGCTTTTAGTGATAGGTCTAATGCTTTAATATTTAATAATTTCTGTTCTCCGAATTCATATTCATTATATAAATAGCAGTTAACTCTCTGTCCTGAATACAAAGTGTTATGTTCGGGGCAAATCCAATACAACACATTACTGAGTACCACTCTCCATATTTTTATGAGTAGGCATCATGTTATGTGTATGCTTGTAATCGTTAAGGACTGGGGAGTTTTTCAGGATAAAAAAGAAACAGAATGGAGCTAAGCACAGTCAAAATCCTAGAGGAAAACCTGGTTCAGTCTGCTTTCCACCAGACACTGGGAGATTAATTCACCTTTCAGCAGGACAATAACCTAAAACACAAGGCCAAATATACACTGGAGTTGCTTACCAAGAAGGCAGTGAATGTTCCTGAGTGGCCGAGTTACAGTTTTGACTTAAATCTACTTGAAAATCTATGACAAGACCTGAAAATGGTTATCTAGCAATGATCAACAACCAATTTGACAGACCTTGAAGAATTTTGAAAAGAATAATGGGCAAAAGTTGCACAATCCCAGTGTAGAAAGCTCTTAGACTCACAGCTGTAATCGCTGCCAAAGGTGCTTCTACAAAGTATTGACTCAGGGGTTTGAATACTTATGTAAATGCGATATTTCTGTATTTCATTTTCAATACATTTGCAAAGATTTCTAAAAACATGTTTTCACTTTGTCATTATGGGGTATTGTTTGATTTTGTATTTATTTAATACATTTTGAATTCAGGCTGTAACACAACAAAATGTGGATTAAGTCAAGGGGTATGAATACTTGCTGAAGGCACTGTATGTTGAAATATGAGTGGTATTACCCGCCGGTGGATTCCTTTAAGTCAAAGTTGTTTAAAGTCTTCCTCCAGCGACGTCATCGGCCTCCACCCTTGCTTGAGGAACAATATAGGACCAATAGAGAACTAAATACATTTTGTTAAGTAAATCAGGTGATAAATCAGGTGAAAAGGAGACTGGAGTGCCACTTTAACAAAAAAATACCTTCCATTCAATGCATTCCAAAAAAAATAAAAAAGCGTGCTTAACTTGTTCCATAGTGCGTTTGTTGTTCTATAGACACATAAGCATTGGTCACACACATATTTACATGGTCCACTGGCACTGGTAGGCCTACATCCTTGCTGGTGAAACAGTAAAAGGCACAGATTCTACTGCCTTTGGGATACAGTCCTGCATTACTTCAAATACTCCAAGTTTGGGTGAATTTCATTACAAACTTTGGGAGGAACAATGCGTTTTTGCACAAATATCCGTCCTTCCATCGCTCTGCCAGTTCTTGGAATCCTACTTTTTGTGTATGTTGCTTTTTCTGTGTTTTATTAAGTAAAACTAGTGATATCTGATCTTTGGAGAAACTTCATCATAATCTTAGAACAACATTAGAATGCAAGTGTTCTCATTCTGAATACATCTGAACAACATCAGAATACAATGTATGAGTGTTCTCATTCTGAATACATTAGAATATAATGTATGAGTGTTCTCATTCTGAATACATTAGAATATAATGTATGAGTGTTCTCATTCTGAATACATAAGAACAACATCAGAATACAATGTATGAGTGTTCTCATTCTGAATACATTAGAATACAATTTTTCAGTGTTCTCATTCTGATGGTTTCCATGATTATGATATTATCATTCATTATGTAAATCTATTAATTTTGTGATGTCCACTTTTGATGTTCATGATATTTAATTATGATATACTTCTATATCTATAGATTATTATCTCTGCTCACATTGTTGAATTGCCTCCACTTGTTGTGTATGTACTCTAATTACGCACTATTTTCTTTTGTATGTGTGTCACCACTTCTGTTTGCACAGAGCTGAAAATGGCATTTAACCAAAACGTATGCTTCTCTGTATACCACTTTTTTTTACATATACATTTTTGGACATTGTTGATATCACAGGTGTTGTACATGGTGTTAATCATCCTCTTTCTATCTCTTAATTAGAGTCCTGGTTTTAACATATTGTTACTCATCATTTGGGAAGATCGGAACTTGTTTAGTGTTCATTGTTTTGTAACTTTGTCAATGATATAATCCAATCTTGATAGAAATCCCATCCTGTATATAATCCCATCGGAAAGACACTATACCATCATCTATTTTATAGGTGATTGCTGAATTTGGCCTGTTAAAAAGCCCCATGGGCTCATGACAATGAGAGTCAAGACCAGGGATTAAGATCTCATTTGAGACTACATTTTCTGATACACTACCATTGTAAATATAGAAGTAATTACATTTTGCACTGCTTTTCTATTTGATTTGTGTCACGCCCTGGCTCTGGGGACTATGTTATGTTGAGCCAGGGTGTGTAAGTCTATGTTTTGTATATCTATGTTGGCCTGAGTGACTCCCAATCAGAGGCAACGAGTGTCAGCTGGTTGTCTCTGATTGGGAGCCATATTTAACTATCGGTCTTTTCACTTTGTGTTGTGGTTTCTTGTTCCTTTTGGTTTGTGTATCGAAGGACTTCACGTTTCGTTCATTGTTTTGATCGTGTGATCTAGTTAATAAATATAAATATGTTCACCCGCAACGCTGCGCCTTGGTCCACTCTGTTAGACGATCGTGACAGAAGAAACCACCAAGACAGGACCAAGCAGCATGAAGAGGAGAGAGGAAGGACCTGGGATCAGGGGAGTAGGAGTTTCGGCTGGGCCATACTAAGTGAAGAGGAGAGAGGCTGGTCTATGAAGCAATGGATCGAGAGTCTGGCGAGAGCTAGGGAGGCCTGGTCCACGGGGAGGAGAGAACCCCAGAAAATTTTTAGGGGGGGGCTCACGACGTGGACGACGGGGCAGCAGGAGGCCGCGATGGAGCGGTCCAGCGGGTGTGAAGAGGAGGCCGCCAGGTTAAGGGGGCCACTGGTCACAGAGGAGAGGGAAAGTGTGGAGGCACGGCGAGAGGTACTGGGGTGTATTACCAGTCCGGTCCGGCCCGTTCCTGATCCCTGCATAGGGCCAGTGGCGTGTGTCCCCAGTACGGTTCGGCCTGTTCCTGCCTCTCGCACCGAGCCTGTGGTGCGGCGTCGTCAGCCCTGTCCGGCCCGTTCCTGCTCTCCGTACCAAGTCGGTGGTGCGCGTCGCCAGCCCGGTCCGGCCCATTCCTGCTCTCCGCACCAAGTCTGTGGTGCGCGTCGCCAGCCCAGTCCGGCCCATCCAAGCTTCCCGCACCAAGCCAGTGGTGTGCGTCGTCAGTCCGGCACGGCCCGTTCCTGCTCTCCGCACCAAGTCTGTGGTGCGCGTCGCCAGCCCAGTCCGGCCCATCCAAGCTTCCCGCACCAAGCCAGTGGTGTGCGTCGTCAGTCCGGCACGGCCCGTGCCTGCTCTCCGCACCAAGTCTATGGTGCGTTTCGTCAGCCCTGTCCGGCCCGTTCCTGCTCTCCGCACCAAGTCTGTGGTGCGCGTCGCCAGCCCGGTCCGGCTCATTCCTGCTCCCCGCACCAAGTCAGGGGTGCGCTTCGTCAGCCCGGTCCGGCCCGTTCCTCCTCCACGCATCAAGCCAGGGGTGTGCGTCGTCAGTCCAGCACAACCCGTGCCTGGGTCATGTCCGGAGCCGGATCCGCCGCCGAGGCGGAGTGCCCACCCGGTCCCTCCCCTGTTGTGGTTGTTTGGTGCGGCCGGAGTCCGCGCCTTTGGGGGGGGGTACTGTCACGCCCTGGCTCTGGGGACTATGTTATGTTGAGCCAGGGTGTGTAAGTCTATGTTTTGTATATCTATGTTGGCCTGAGTGACTCCCAATCAGAGGCAACGAGTGTCAGCTGGTTGTCTCTGATTGGGAGCCATATTTAACTATCGGTCTTTTCACTTTGTGTTGTGGTTTCTTGTTCCTTTTGGTTTGTGTATCGAAGGACTTCACGTTTCGTTCATTGTTTTGATCGTGTGATCTAGTTAATAAATATAAATATGTTCACCCGCAACGCTGCGCCTTGGTCCACTCTGTTAGACGATCGTGACAATTTGACATACTAGTTAAGTCACCTAAAATGTTCCCTTTTATCTTTAACAGTGAGATGAAAAATAAGGATGTCAGAATTCTAGAAGTTTTGGGGTAAGATCATTTGTGTTACTGACATTATAAACAAACAACTGATTTTTTAATACTTATTTTTGTGAACCCCTAACCCTCCACAACCTCTCCTGATGCTACCATTTAGTATTAACACAGTATTAACTTTGAACCCCCTCTGAAGGTTGTGTCAGCAGGACCCTGTTAATTTCAGGCGGGAAAACTGTAGTTGTAGGACCCGGGACATGCTGTCCCCACAGGGGTGAGACTCTTCTTTGGTCTACTCTAATATAATAATCTCACCCTCTTGGCAAAACTCACCAACTGCATGTCATTTTGAAAGCAGTACGCTATTTTACAACATCATTTTTTGCATGGTCTTTTCAGACTCCTGTATAAGCAGCCCAGTGTGTTAAAGGGGTAAGTTATTATTCATGTATTATTGTTAGTAGTAGACATAGTATCAGTAGGAGAAGGTGCATTGGGAAATACAGGAAATGGAGTCACTATGAAAGAGTTGCTTATGATGCACTGAATATCTCTGGGTTTTCACAAGCTTTGACCATATCTTTTGTTTTTTTCAGGCGCACCAATGTGGTAGCTGTTACCCCTTGGTTGGCACCTATTGTTTGGGAAGGCACTTTTAATCCCTTGGTTGTTGACAGCATTTACAAGCCTATGCACCTCAGCATCGCCACAACCGTCTTTGCTGTTGGCAAGTAAGTAGTCTCACACACATCAGTCGTCCCCACCAGGATGTCTGGTAGCACTGAGCCTCAAATGTAGAGTAGCATTCGTAGTCGATCACCAAACATTTCTGTAAAAAACAACAATGATAAAGCCTTGCATTCCTATTTTTTCTTCCTGTTGTGTTCCCATTTTGAACCATTTCATGTGTCTGAAGGTAGAACTCTGTATACCCGACAGGCCCAGAGAGCAAATCAAGTGCACGTATAGGTCTACCGCTGGCCAATCAGATAGCTCAGCTCACCGTGTCTGCACGGTTTCCTCGAGCCATAGGCTGTATAAAGAAGCCTCGAGCACACAGCAAAGTTGATACTGTCACATTTCTAAACTTGTAAAGCCATGACTAGAGAGAGACTCAAGGGCACATCAACAAATGTTCCACCTAGTCTGCTCAGGGATTTGAACCAGCAACCTTTCAACTACTGGCCCAATGCTCTTAACCACTAGGCTACTATGAGTAACAACATACATTGGTGCATGAGGCAGAAATAATGCAGTGCAACTTGAGTTTTGCCATAAGCTGGAAGAATGTCCCCTTTTCTCAGCGGAGAGAGGGAGAGCGGAGGGACGGTGAGTCGGGTGAGAGGCAGCCTCACAGCTGCTACCTCCCTCCCTCCCCTCAGACTGGCCCCATCAGATGCAGACCATCAGTCCAGTAAAATAAAATAAAAAGCAAATTATTATGCTCACTCAGCTGTGCCTCACAAGTAATACAACAAATGGTCAGTGTGATCATATACCTAAAACGTTGAAACATAATTTCAAAATGGTCTGAGAAGAACAACATTGGAATGGCAATTCAAGCATAGCCAAAATGCAGTGATGATAATGTATTGGGCCTATAGCCTATTGCACAAACCTCATTGCTACCGAACTGGTTTTAATAGGTTAATGTTGCAGAGGCATAGCCGTAGGAAGTAGGGGTGCTGAGGGTGCTGCAGCACCCCCTGATAAATTGAAAAACATCTTCCCGTGGCCATGTGCATAGGCTTCTGTTTTTTAAGTAATGTTAAAAACAAATCTGAGCGGTAGATCTCGGCTTGATGCAGTCAAGACAGGTACTATGTAATTATATTGGATGATTTTAAACCTAGCTATGGCAGCTATTAGTCTACTATAGCGCGAGTCAGCTTGGTTGGTTGCTGTCTCTCGTCTCTCCCTCCCTCCTCCATGTTCCCCGTGTCACTCACTCACACTCACAGTAGCCTACACATAGAGCATGGCCCCTGCTAGACCGTCACCTCTCTTTACCTTTCTCTACCTCTTGGGTACATGAAAACAAATGTCACATGGACATGTGCAAGAGTGACTGGTACAAATAGGTTCGAACTTAGTTCGCACTTGCTCTGGTTACCTGAGAAGAAAAAAAAAAGAAAAAATACAACCCACACATCTTTTGTTGTTAAATATTCCACAC
The DNA here is from genome assembly GCF_020615455.1 of Coregonus clupeaformis. Lineage (NCBI taxonomy): Eukaryota > Metazoa > Chordata > Actinopteri > Salmoniformes > Salmonidae > Coregonus > Coregonus clupeaformis. The sequence continues at coordinate 64,821 of NW_025533513.1, read as the reverse complement.
TGAAAGTTCCACGCTTTTGATTGCCAACCTTTGAGTGCCTTAGTCTCCACTACACCCTTTTCCCCAAACTAGTGAGTCTCAGTCTCAGCAGGCCTAACTCAAAGTTTGAAAATATCTTGATTTAGATTATACATTATGTCATAATTACAGAAAATTGAGTTATCCTCTTGCCATATGAGACAGGCACCTGAAACCTACTTGGTTCTCCTTGTATGTTAGGTATGTGCGCTTCCTGCGTGACTTCCTGGAGACTGCCGAGAAGCATTTCATGGTGGATTTCAAAGTGCATTACTACATCTTCACTGACCGGAGGGAAGACGTGCTGGCAGGAGATCTCCTCCAGGAGGATGGAGATGATCCAAACCACCATCGAGAACCAGATAAGCAAGGAGGCGGACTACATCTTCTGCTTGGATGTGGACACAAAGTTCTACGGCCGGTGGGGGGCAGAAACACTGAGCAGGCTGGTGGCCGCACTTCACCCGGGCTACTATGAGCAGACCCACGAGCACTACCCTTACGAGCGCTGTCCTGCCTCGCGGGCCTACATCCCCGCGGGGGAAGGAGACTACTACTATGGAGGCGCCACCATCGCTGGCTATGTGGGGGACGTGCACAAGCTGGCAAAGTACTGCCGTGAGCAGCTGGAGGCCGATGCCGCCAACTCCATCGAGGCGGCACGGCAGGAGGAAAGCCACCTGAACAGATATCTCCTTTACAACAAGCCCACTAAGATTCTGTCTCCAGAATACCTGTGGCAGGACTTCAAGGCCAAGACCAACGTGGTGCAAATAATCCGCTTTTCTCAGGTCAACAAGAACTATGCAGAGGTTCGGACTAATGTAAAGAAAAGAAAGTAATGCTGTGGCCATTGTTGCACGAAGATTCAGGATCTAGGCCAGGGAGGAGGATGCTGCTGTTTGTATACACTGAAGGTGGCCGAATCAGTAGACAAGCTTATGTTGTTCTATTTTTCTCTCAATTAGTTTATATCCTTTGCCGCTACAGATGTATTATAGACATGAAGGGCTTTTTGCATGTAGAAATGTTTGTCATAGGAGCAGAAGTGTGGATAGAGGGTAAGTTTGTGAAATGGATGTGCAATTTTAAATGATAATACATGATATTTGATATATTTGTGTTATTCTTTGTTATATATATATATATATATATTATTAAAGGGGGAATATGTGATTGGTACATACATCGTTTGGACTTTTTAATTGATAATATATAGCCATTGCTTCTTGCAGAATATAACTTACAGTATAAATGCCTCATGACCTTAGTTCAGGTGTCTCCAACCCTGTTCCTGGAGAGCTACCGTCCTGTAGGTTTTCACTCCAACCCTAATCTAGCACACCTGATTCTAATAATTAGCTGGTTGACAAGCTGAATCAGGGTAGTTACAACTGTGGTTGGAGCATAAACCTACATGAAGGTAGCTCTCCGGGAATATGGTTGGAGAGCCCTTCCTTAGTTCAACAGCTGTACCGCATCAGAATCCAAAATATAAGCTTGTTGTTCTCCATCTTTTGTAAACAATGTAATTGTAAAAACAACAACACTGTATAGCCTCAAAACATGGTTAAAACTATCATTTTGATCTCATGGATGGTTAGTCTATGAATTTGAGAGTGTTTACATTTCTCCAGCCCCATTCTAAGTTTGTATTGATTTCTATTTAGCCTTTTCCCTCTGTATTACTTGTGACCTGCACAAACACTTGCTGTGGCAACGCTCTTGGGTCCATTCACCATTTGTTTATTCTCACAGCCGTGACAATGGAGACTGGCAGGAGCTTATGGCCATTGACAATTTATCTGGACCAGTGTAACTGGTTGAAACTAACATAGACAATGATGAGTAGTCTCTTCTGATAGCAGCTGTGTCTCCACCACTGTGAAAAGTGACTAATGGTGACTCAATGTTCATTTCAACCAGCTATACTGGTTCAGATAAATGGGTTGTCATTTACAGGTGCGTTGTCATAAGCTCCTGCCAGTCTCCATGTCTCACATTGAGACAGAACAGGTTGTCCGTCTGGGAGCGGTCACATAAATGTATGCTCTGTTTTCTGGGTTATTGGCTGCTCATAAGACATGGGTTTATGAAATAATTCACCCTCTTCCAGTTCTATAGAATTGTGGTTCAAAATCAGAATTTACTTACAGTGGATGAGAAGGGTAATTCATTCATTTAAATTAGTGTGACTGCAGTGCTCTATATTGGCACAAAGTGATTGGCAATGAAGGACATGTAGAAATTTACTTCAGACTTGTGGATAACTTACATACGCACAAATATCATACCCCCCAAAAAAAAAAAAATGCTAACCTTCCCTGTTATTGTAATGGTGAGAGGTTAGTATGTCTTGTGCATCTGTAACTTTCTCAATCTTCATTATTCACGATTCACTCAGGATTATCCGTAAATATGGTACCATTCCCATTAATTTAGAAGTGTTTAGAAACATATTCTATTCTTATTTACAATAAAAGTGACTCCAAAATGACACAATACATTATTTACTAGGGGTGTAACGATTCGTTTTAACAACGATTCGATTTGTATCACGATTCGTGGTTGTCGATATGATTCAAGGACGATATTGGTTCATTTAGAACGATACGATCCGAAACGATTCAGTGACTTGAAATCGATTCAGTAACCTTTTAGCCAAAAATTCAACCAGTGTGACTGAAATAAATACCTGGTAACCAGTTGCATTTTAATGGCTGGCAATAGTCTTTATATTTTTAACAGTGTTTCATGCCTCCATGCAGACCATCTGGTATTATGAAACTTACCCAGTTCCACAAAGGAGATCCCATTTTCTTCACATAGCTTTATTCAGTGCAGCAGTTTTTTTTGCTCTAGCATCGCTCACACCATCAGCGGGGAGTTACGAGCCAAGTTGCAGTCTGCTGAATTTTGGGGGCTGCTTTTTGATGGATCTGATGTTTAGCTTTATGGAAAGAGAAAAATATTAAACAGAGCTTGCCGCTGTTCTTCATTCAGCTTGTCTCGCCATCTGGCAAGTGGGCGACTGGACATTTATTCTCGGCTAGCTTTTAGCAATGGCTTGCGCCACATTCGTGTGCTCCTTGCTCTTTTCATGTTTGTCAAATAAAGGATGGTTGAAATTCTTTGAGCCTTTATAAAATGCACCTGTTTTGTCTGCTAGATGTGGATTTGAGCGGCAAATCTTGCACCACATTTCAGTGCGCTCATCGTTAGCTTCAAGCCACTGCACATCTTGGAGCCACTTTTCCGAAAAAAGTATTTTCTTCGGCTCTGGCTCCAGTTGGCGTTTCTTTGTAGGTGGCGAAACGCCAAAGAAGCTGCTTAATGTCTGTTGCTTTTTGGACATCCCTGACAGTAGTTGACAAGCAACATGTCATGTGTAAGGTTAGATGAGAAGATCGGTCAAGTACGCAAAGGCGCGTAGTAACACAGGTGGCATTACGCATTCCTGATTTTTGTCGCGCTTGCGTATCTGCGTACCAGTTATGTGCACCCCTGCATATAAAGTCTGACGTGCTTAAATCCAATGGGTTATTTCCTAGTATCGATACAATCGATTTATTACATTTTAAAACGATGTTAGATCGATATATGTTGTCCAAAAGGCCAACTCGCCGAGCACAGATCGATGTAGTTGGATCATATGAATATAAATCGATACATCGATGTAGTAGATGGATCGTTACACCCCTATTATTTACCATTAATTTCTATTGGGCACAAAATTGTCTCAAACACAACCAAAACAACACAACCAAAACAACAAATGTGTAGAGTTACAAGCTTGATGTAGTCATGGCGTGCTATGAATATGGGAACAAATACTTAACGTTTTAATACTTTAATACACATATAAGTGAATTTGTCCCAATACTTCTGTCCCAATACTCCCCTAAAATGGGAGGACTATGTAGAAAAACTGCTGTAATTTCTAAACGATTCACCCAATATGAATGAAAATACCTTCAAATTAAAGCTGACAGTCTGCACTTTAACCGCATGTTCACTGTCCCAATAATTACAGAGGGCACTGAACATAAGGTTTACATAACACATTGAGTGTTTATAGACCTGGTGTGGTATGGTGCCATCTAGTGGTGTAGCGTGGCCGCCGTTGAATGCAGCAACTAATCATTCTCAAATTCATTAGAGGCTAATGCATTGTGTCTATATAGCAAATCTGGAGTCATTCTGATTTATGGTTCATGAGAAGATGATTTTTAAAAGTATTTTTAGCATTGGCATATGTGCTAACGTGCATCTATATGTACAGTGCCGCCATATTTGAAAGCAGCAACTCTTTTTTTTATTGAAACCAATATATTTTCCATAACCAAAAATGTTGTATTTTCAGCTGTTTGAAGCTGGTGTACAAAACCAAAACTAAAAGACGCAAAAACTCAAGTTAAGAACGGGAAGCATATAAATAGTGCACATAGAACAGATCTACCGCTTCTTAGACTTTTTAATTTTTTTAGGGGGTAGATCAGCTTTAATAGTACAGATAGATTGTAGATTCCATCAATGTAATTTTCTGCATCATTTCCAATCCCCCATATATTTTTTTGTAAATATATACAGTATATACATTTTACGGACACAATATATTTTACATTAGTTATCTTGTTGTTTTTAATCCCACCCTTCAGCTCCACTCAACCCCTCCCATCTATCTCTTAACACCATCCATTTTTTTTTTTTATATTTGCCATATATTTTTCAACTGTGCTGTGATGTTTCACAAAAGTTCTGAACCCTTCTATTCTCATAGTTTGTATAGATTGTAAAAGTATTATTATATTATTGATCGATTGACCATGACTTTTCAAATCACAGAGTAGTGCTATCTGCAGAGTTAGCTCCAGGTAAATGTTGCACTTCTTCAACCATTCCTGGACCTGCGACCAAAAACAAGCTACATATGGACAGTACCACAACAAATGATCTAATGATTCTGTCTCTTTGCAGAGCTGGGGTGGTTGTATCCCCCATATATATAACATTATATTGGTTGCAATAATTTTGTATAAAATTAAAATTGAAAAATTCTAAGTTTTGAATCTGGCATTGTTTTGCGTATCAGTTCACAAACCATGTGCCATCCAGCCAACTTGACACAAACAAATGTGGGAAGAATTGGAGTCAACATGGGCCAGAATTGTAGAGTCCATGCCCCGACGAATTGGGCAACTCAATATTAGGAAGGTGCTCTTAATGTTTTGTACGCTCATTGTACAGTACATAGTTGCTGTGAACCCGTAATTAGGACTTTTATTTTGAAGACAATTTTGGACGCTGAAGTAATAGGCCTACTTGGTGGCAAAGGTTTCACATCCTCTTTGTTCGTCGGCAGTAACGTTGGCTAGCTAGATTTACTTTCTACCGTCTCATGCGGCGCTCACTAGCAAAGGTAGCTAAGATACTGATTGGCACATGGGCCATAATGGGTATGTATTCGTGGTAACTTATATTATATAAAGCAATATTGTATTTTTGCTTGCTATAAATCTGTCTAGGTTGGGTATTCTAGCTAGTTGGCCAACTAGCCATGATCAAGCAGGGTCGGTCTCATTAGTGCACACTTTACTAAACATTTTGCAACGGAAAACGAAAACGAGCGTTTCTTATTGGATAAGTTCAAGACTGTCCTTGTCCGTTTCGTTCCGTTTTTTTCTCCTCCGGTGTCTAATGAACACGACCCTGATGTCAAGGAAGTAGCTGGGTAGCTAGCTAGGCCTACTTTGCCGTTTTTAGCGAAACCCCTTGATCTATCTAGCTGTGCCGCTACGGCGATCTGTTATGTTATTGACTAACTAACGTTAAGTTTTGTATTATGTTATTATGTCCACTTGCCCACATTCTGTGCAAGCTAACCTTATAACTAATACGTAAGTGCAAGCTAAGCTATTAACGTTAAGTTGGCTAACGTTAGCTATCTGCTGGCAATGTTATTCATATCAACCGTAACATTTCTTATCACTCAATGAATAACTATCTGTAGTTAAGATAATCAAAACTATCTAATTTAGTCAGTTCTGCAATGTTAATGTTTTCACAAAATGTAATTGATTTAGCTAGCCATCTAACACACTTCACTGTACTTTTCACATTATAGATTCCCCCATTCCTCTCTCCTCCCTGCGCCTTTTGGTTCCACCTCTACGGCTGATGTCTGCATTTATGTGGCAGGTAGCACAACAGAGAGCCATCAAGCACTATGGAAAATTAGAGGAGTTTGTTACTGTGGTAACACAAACTGTCCCAGAACTTATGACTGACAGACAGAGGACCCTCCTTATTTTGGGGCTGAGAGCAAGGGTAAGAAATGCCACATATTATGCCATACAGAATCACTTCAATATGTCATACAGAATCACTTCAACAGTCCCACTTACTTCCTGCATCCTGTCCCATACTGTTTTTGAATGGGCTTCAAAAATCATGAAAACATGGTCATTTTAAGATATACAATTATATTTGTGTTCGTGGATTAATATACTTCTACTTCTTTTATGAAGGTTTTCGTAATCGAAAACCAAAAGGCATCAGGTAGAATTTCACATATCTCAAATGACTGCGTTTTCATGAATTTGATGATATAATCTTGAAGCCCATTCAAAAACAGTATGACACTTGATCCAGGAAGTAGGGGGACTTTCTTAGTGTATAGATAAAATGTAGAAAATAGTTTTATGCAAAGTACCACTTTTCTTGCAGGTAAACCCTGTCAGCCTCCGGACCCTCCTTTATAGAATAAAGTCTTCTCAACATGCACAGGTTGGTGAATCAAAAGTATAAATACAATGCCAAGATTGGAGCTTTTGTTCTGCTGGACACTTTTATAAGAAATGAACACCCTCATAATTTAGCCACATTTAAAAACATGAGATTTAAGAATGATTGTCTCCTATTTGTATTATTATTATTATTTTTTACTTTGTTTTACAGTCCAATGATGCAGGCATGGAATCACCTGAAGCTAACTTTGCCAAGCTCACCCAAAGCTTGATTATAGATCCGGTTGAGCGTGAACACTTCGTCCAAGTAAGTAGCTGTTAATGCCCCACACTGTACGTCAGATTCAGTCTTTTACTATTATTACGTGTCACACTGTGCAACGTGACCAAATTAAAATCTTGACATCAACCTGGCCGGGTTGTACGGTTTGCCTCAGTTCTGTCGTCGTGGCTTGCGAGGCTAAGTCAGTCGACTTAGGCTATGTCAACTGGGCGTATCAAGCATTGGCGTCAAAAGAACAACAACAACAAGCTTTTGCTATGTTGATTGACAGACACTGCTCCTCCTACCTCTGTGACCGAGCACTCCTTGTAATGAAAAGCACTACTCTCGAATTGAAGAGGCACATCACAACATGGAAATGCTAATGCCGAATATAAGCCTCATAGCTTGAATGTGATATGCGGCTCCACATAATCATTGGCATTACTCAATAAAAGCATTGCAATTTTGACATTCGAGGTGTGTGTTATTTATAACTACACAGCCCATTACTTGCACCAAGTTTTCATTATACAATGTGTGAATTTTTTTTCCAAAAAATGAATGGCGTCATTGCTGGTCGTGTTCCTATTGAAACTCCATTACTTTTTCGGAGCCTAGGACTGCAAGTAGTGGTACTTTAAGGAAAATTCCACCCCAAAACTATATTTTGGTATTTGTTTCATTAGTCCATTGTAGGGCTGGGCAATATATCAAATTAATTTGTTTTTGTGCGATATTCCAAATGCCTGTATCGCAAGAATCAAGTTTGTTTTGTTTTTTTGTTTTTATGAGCGTTTATGTCCGCTTGTTCTCATGTCTTTTTGGTCTCGTCTCCTTCGCGCCTTCTGTGCTGTGTGCACCTACCCATTTACACCAGAGATCTGTATATAATGACAAGATGCACGTCTCCGCCCTAACAATGGGAGTCGTTGTCCCAAAAGCGGGAAGGCAAGCGACAAGTTTAGTTTCAAAGTAAGCCCATAGAAATGCATTGGGCTTATTTTGGACAGATTTTAGCGCAAGTGAAACTTCCTTTGGTTTACACACACACCAAGCCTCTCCCCCTGCCACTCACAACAACAACAACAAAGATGAGAGATCACTTCTTCCTCTCTGACAAGCAGTTTCAACTCGCTATTTGCATTTGAGTGAGGAAATGTAATAAATTAAAGAGAAATTGCAGAAAGGCAGAGCGGAAGTGGAGAAAGTCAAAGGTGCAGGGCCATTATGATATTCTGAGAGAGCAACTTGGCATATATAACAAGGCAATTAGAAATGCCAGACGGGCTGATTTTTCTAACTTGATCATTAATAATCAGAATAATACGAGAGTGCTCTTCTCGACCATGGATGGCCTGATAAATCCTACCCCCGCAAACCTATGTGAACTTTCCTCCACATCTAAATGTGATGAGTTTGCGGCATATTTCAGAGATAAGATAACAAACATTAGGCTGGGTATCAGTCAGCTCACTCATTTTCCCTGGTTGACACAGACATGCTCAGGAAAGTGATATCACAACTTAAGCCTTCTACCTGCCTTCTCGATCCTATCCCCACCAACACCTTCAAAACAGTTTTCAATTGCATATCTGAAGAAGTGCAAGCTATTGTTAATCACAGGCACTTTCCCCACTGCACTAAAAACTGCTATGGTGAAACCCCTTCTGAAGAAAAGTAATCTAGATTCTTCAGCTCTTAGAAATGTTCAGCCAATCTCCAACCTTCCATTCTTAAGCAAAATTCTGGAGAAATTTGTTTTCAAAGTGCCAACTGTATTTTTGAAAAATTCTGGTTTTCCGGCCCAACACAGAGACTGCCTTAGTTAAAGTGGTAAATTATTTTAGAGCCAACACAGATGTCAAACAGCTCTCTGTCCTTGTACTCTTGGAGTTAAGTGCTGCATTAGACAATGTTGACCATGTCTTTCTGGACAGACTGTAGAGGTGTTGGCCTCTCCGTTCCAGTTCTAAATTGGTTTAGGACCTATTTAACCGGTCGAGAGTTTGTCACCCTTGGTGAACATATCACATGGCGTTCCACAAGGTTCGATTTTGGGTCCAGTTCAGTTTATATATGTTACCCCTTGGCAGTGTTATCAGAAAGCATAGCATTGATTTTCACTACTACGCAGACGATACACAACTTTACATTTGTGTCACCAGAGGATTTTAGCTCCACAGATAAATTATTAGACTATTAGTTATTGAAATACTTGGATGGCTCACAACTTCCTCCAGCTAAATCAAGACAAGACTGAGGTACTTATTGTTGGCACCAAATCACAGAGAGAGAATCTGGCTGCACATTTTAATTCACGGGCAATACAGGTAAGAAACCAAAGTGTTATTTTAGATTCTGAACTCAATTTCGAATCACACATTAGGAATGTGACCGATATCTTTTTAGCACCTGAGGAACATTGCCAAGATGTGGCCGTTTCTCTCTGTCAGGCTGATACAGAGATCCATGCTTTCATTACAAGCAGGCTTGACTACTGTAATGCTCTCCTGTCTGGTCTACCCAAGAAAGCTATTGGTCAACTGCAAAACATTCCCCCGAGTGGCGCAGTGGTCTAAGGCACTGCATCGCAGTGCTAGCTGTGCCACTAGAGATCCTGGTTCGAATCCAGGCTCTGTCGTAGCCGGCCGCGACCGGGAGACCCATGGGGCGGCGCACAATTGGCCCAGCGTCGTCCAGGGTAGGGGAGGGAATGGCTGGCAGGGATGTAGCTCAGTTGGTAGAGCATGGCGTTTGCAACGCCAGGGTTGTGGGTTCGATTCCCACGGGGGGCCAGTATGAAAAAATAATTTAAAAAAATTATGTATGCACTCACTAACTGTAAGTCGCTCTGGATAAGAGCGTCTGCTAAATGACTAAAATGTAAATGTAAATGTAAATACTGCAGCACGGGTACTGACCAAGACCAGACAGACAGCACACATTACACCGGTTTTAAGGTCTCTGCACTGGCTGCCTGTGAGTTTTAGAATTAATTTCTATTGGTTTCTAAATCAATCCACGATTGTACACCTCAATACATGTCAGACATGCTTTTAAGTTATGTACCCAGTAGTTCCCTCAGGTCCTCTGGCACTGGCCTTTTAACTATCCCAAAGCCTAGGACCAAGAGTCATGGAGAGGCAGCCTTTAGTTACTATGCCTCCAGCCTCTGGAATAGGCTGCCAGAGAACCCGAGGTGGGCTGAAACTGTGAATTATAAAAAAAATATGATCTTAACACACCTTTTTAGCTTTGCTTTTCCTTAGGGTGCATTTTAGTTGTTCAGTTTTTATTATTCATCCAATTATGTTTGAAGTAAATAGTTTTTTTTATTTTTAGCACATTGTGTTGCATTCCATGTCTGAAATGTGCTGTACAAATAAAGCTTGATTTGACCTGTGGTAATTGTCTGTAGCCTAATGCCTGCTACATTAAGTTAGTGATTATTAATGAATGTGCATTATGCATGATTCTGATAAAATGTGTCCCTTTCCAACAATGCAGAGAGAAAAGAGAAATTATATAAATTAATAAGGAGTAAATACAATGAGTAACGTTAACTTGGCTATATACACAGGGTACTGTCGGGAAGAGTGGGGTGTGCCTGACTACACAAGCGGCAATGAGTGAACACACAAGTTCAAGTTTCGGATGCTTTTACTTGAGCTTTTAGTGTCTCTGGCCTTCTAGTCCACAAACCGGTCAGGCAAGAGGGTGGTTAAAGAGGGCGGCCACCTGTAGTCTCTTGAGGCGGTGTGGCCTCACTGGCAGTGTCTGTAACTCTCCTTCTGAGAAGTCTGTGGAAGGAGAGAGAGAGAAACACAGTGTGAAAGTAGGCACCCTGTGTCTTCCTAACTGCTCACTTGAGTTAGGTCCAGCCTGCACTCTTGTGCCAGTCAGTTGATTAGGGAATGATCTGCAGGTGTGCTGATTGTTGATTAGGGAATGATCTGCAGGTGTGCTGATTAGTAAACCTGCACAGTCTGCTAAATAGCATATTATTATTATAGGTGTGTTGAGTGAGCAGAGCTGTGGCGCTGTCTTCGGCTGGCCTGGTGCTGAAGGTAGTGCAGCCTTCCACAGTGCTGAACTGAGTGCCGTTGTCCATGGTGCTGAAGTGAGCGCACCTGTCTCCTGTGCTAAGATGGGTGGCTCTGTCCATGGTGCTGCACTGGGAGTCCTTCAGCCACACCTATGCCCATGACTCTCATGGTGCCACACACCCCTCCCTTTAGCTCCGAGCCATGGGAGGAATTGGCGGAAGAGAAGAGACAATGGAGCCGGAGAGGGCATCGGCGTTCCCATGAGCAGACCCTGGTCTGTGTTGAACCACAAAGTTGTATGGTTGTAGCTCTAGGAACCAGCGGGTCACCCAGTCATTGGTGTCCTTGGCCATCCACTGCAAGGGTGCATGATCTATCTCCAGGGCGAAGGACAGGGAGCAGACAGCCCATTTTTCTACGGTAGCATACTTGCGTTCCCTAGGTACAGTGCCTTGCAAAAGTATTCATCCCCCTTGGCGTTTTTCCTATTTTGTTGCATTAAAACCTGTAATTTAAATGGATTTTTATTTGGAATTCATGTAATGGACATACACAAAATAGTCCAAATTGGTGAAGTGAAATGAAAAAAATAACTTGCTTAAAAAAATTATATAAAATAAATAATGGAAAAATGGTGCGTGCATATGTATTCACCCCCTTTGCTATGAAGCCCCTAAATAAGATTTGGTGCAACCAATTACCTTCAGAAGTCACACAATTAGTTAAATAAAGTCCACCTGTGTGCAATCTAAGTGTCACATGATCTGTCACATGTTCTCAGTATATATACACCTGTTCCGAAAGGCCCCAGAGTCTGCAACACCACTAAGCAAGGGGCACCACCAAGCAAGCGGCACCATGAAGACCAAGGAGCTCTCCAAACAGGTCAGGGACAACGTTGTGGAGAAGTACAGATCAGGGTTGGGTTATAAAAAAATAACCAAACCTTTTTAACATCCCACGGAGCACCATTAAATCCATTATAAAAAAAACACAACAAACCTGCCAAGAGAGGGCCGCCCACCAAAACCCACAGACCAGGCAAGGAGGGCATTAATCAGAGAGGCAACAAAGAGACCAAAGATAACCCTGAAGGAGCTACAAAGCTCCACAGCTGAGATTGGAGTATCTGTCCATAGGACCACTTTAAGCCGTACACTCCACAGAGCTAGGCTTTACGGAAGAGTGGGCAGAAAAAAAGCCATTGCTTAAAGAAAATAATAAGCAAACATGTTTTGGGTTCGCCAAAAGGCATGTGGGAGACTCCCCAAACATATGAAAGAAGGTATTCTGGTCAGATGAGACTAAAATTGAGCTTTTTGGCCATCAAGGAAAACGCTATGTCTGGCGCCAACCCATCACCTCTCATCACACCGAGAACACCATCCCCACAGTGAAGCATGGTGGTGGCAGCATCATGCTGTGGGGATGTTTTTCATCTGCAGGGACTGGGAAACTGGTCAGAATTGAAGGAATGATGAATGGCGCTAAATACAGGGAAATTCTTGAGGGAAACTTGTTTCAGTCTTCCAGAGATTTGAGACTGGGACGGAGGTTCACCTTCCACCAGGACAATGACCCTAAGCATACTGCTAAAGCAACACTCAAGTCGTTTAAGGGGAAACATTTAAATGTCTTGGAATGGCCTAGTCAAAACCCAGACCTCAATCCAATTGAGAATCTGTGGTATGACTTAAAGATTGCTGTTCACCAGCGGAACCCATCCAACTTGAAGGAGCTGGAGCAGTTTTGCCTTGAAGAATTGGCAAAAATCCCAGTGGCTAGATGTGCCAAGCTTATAGAGACATACCCCAAGAGACTTGCAGCTGTAATTGCTGTAAAAGGTGGCTCTACAGAAGTGAATAGTTATGCACGCTCAAGTTTTCAGTTTTTTTGTCTTATTTCTTTGTTTCTTCAAAGTGGTAGGCATGTTGTGTAAATCAAATGATACAACCCCCCCAAAAATCAATTTTAATTCCAGGTTGTAAGGCAACAAAATAGGAAAAATGCCAAGGGGGGGGTGAATACTTTCGCAAGCCACTCTAGGAGCTTTCGACTGACTAATAAAGTGTAATGTTCTTCACCATCCCAGATCTGGGACTGGACAGCTCCCAGTCCAGTTCCAGAGGCGTCTGTTTGGACGTCGAAAGGCTGGGAGCGGTCTGGTGACCTCAGGACTGGTCCTGAACAGAGGGAGGTTTGAAGGTCCTTGAACGCCTTCTCGGCTTCTGAGCTCCATTTATTTAACCTTTTCCGGCTCGGCCTTCCGGGTCATGTCTGTCAGGGGAGACGCCCGAGCAGAAAACCGGTAGTAACTGGCCAGTCCCATGAAGGCTCTCACCTGAATCTTGGTGGTTGGATAAGGCCAGTTGCTTGGATACCAGGACGATGGGGCTGGCCCACTGACTTTTTGACTCCTCTATGGTGTCCAACTCTCACACATTTTTGACCTCAGTGCGTGACTTTGCGACGAGCTTCAGTGACCCTGTACGGCTTCACGTGTACAGTCTTCCCAGGTAGCGTAAGGATATTGTGCTCTAGCACATCTGTCCGCCCTGGCAAAGACAAAAAGACATCCGTGTACTGATCAACGAAGTGTCTTACCTCTTGGAGTTGTTGGGGAGTAAAGTCTTGCCACATGTTTATGACATCTCTGGGTATTTCCTGGGGAAGCTCTGTGAAGACAAAGGCCACAGTATCATCATCCTCCTCCCACTTCTTCGGAAGGTTGATGTGATATACTTGCTCCCATTTACGGCGATCTGGCTGGTTTATCCTGTCCGTTACTGAGCCTAGTTTCTCCATGACTGCGTAGGGCCCATGCCACCGGGCTTGCACAATGGGCATCACTCTGGCGAACCTGGTCTGCATCTCCACCACATGTTCGACCAGGGTACGATGGGCAGACAGCTGGTCTTCCCTGGCGACATCGAGGAGTCCTCTTGGGTGGTGAGCGTAAAGGAGCTCAAAAAAAGAACCCTGACAGAGGACATAAGGCAGTAGCTGATCCCAGTCCTTTCCTTCATGGTCCGACACCCTTTTCAACATCCTCTTGAGGGTCTGGTTGAAACGCTCTACCAGTCCATCTGTTTGTGGATGGTAGACCAAGGGGCGCAGCTGTTTTGATCCTCAGGAGCTTACACATGTCCCGCATGATTCATGACATGAAGGGGGTCCCCTGGTCCATTAGGATTTCTCTAGAAAGGCCAACCCTTGAAAACATAAGTACCAACTCCTTGGCTATGGCCTTGGTGGTGATGGTTCGTAGGGGAATTGCCTCCGGGTACCTGGTGGCATAGTCTACCACTACCAGGATATATCGGTATCCTAGCCCAGACTTTGGGAGAGGTCCAACTAGGTCTATCCTATCAAATGGGGTCTCAATGATGGGTAGCGGGGTACGCCCTACTGGGACAGTCCGCTGACAGGTGGGACACCTCCGACAGTAACGTGCGACAGACATGTAGATTCCGGGCCGGTAAAACTTATGTAGGATTTGTTCCCTTGTCTTTTCCTCACCCAAATGAGCGCCCAAGACGTGAGAGTGGGCCAGTTGGAGAAAAAATGGAACATACACTTTGGGCACTAGAAGGATACAAGGTCTTCGCTTACTTCTGATACCGATAGAGTAGCCCTTAACGAAGGGCTAAGTAAGGAGCCACCAAAGGCTGGTCTCCTAGGGCTTTACCATCCACCTCCTGGACCCTTCCTAGGGTATTTGCGAGGTTTTGGTCTCTCAGTTGGGCATCACTGAAACGGCCCTGCAACAGAACTGAGAAGTCATTGATAGGTAGAGGGGGCTCACCTTCCACATCAGCGGGATCTCCGCTGTCCTCAGGCTGGTCTGGTTGTGCGGCATCACCCAGCAGCACCTTTACTGACTTCTGCTGGCGAGAACGTTTTTTAGTATGTTGCCCCTTCAGAACAGGCAGCAAAGGCTTGGGTCTATGAGTGTGGTGAAGAGCAGAGGTAGTGCGAAATTAATTTTTGCTTACCCCAGCAGCCTCAAAGACTGTCAAATCCCAGGCAGTTTCGACCCAGGAGCAGAGGGGTCGTCAATTCTGGCATCACCCCTGCAATGACCATCCATGCCCCACAATCAGTGTTGAACCGGATGCGGGATGTCTTGGGTGTCCCCGTGGATGCAGGTGAGGGATAGGGTGTTGTGGTTTCGAAGAGACCCTACAGGAATCTATTCTGGCTGTATCAGGGTGACTTCACTGCCAGAGTCCAAGAGAGCCAGTAGGGTATGTGAGCCCACCTGCACTAGATACTAGCGAGCAGGTACCTCACTTCGCTATGGTCTGACAGGTGGCAATCGCTGGTGGGTCTGTAGGCATTGGCTCATCTGTTACTCAACACTTACAGTCATATGAAAAAGTTTGGGTACCCCTCTGAGGCTGCATAATAATTGACTCTGTCGTCACAGAAAATGATCACAGTGGCATGCCATTCATTTTCTAATAAAAGCTGAGTACTGGGGTATTGTCCAGACAAAGATTTTTAGTGTAGCAATATTAAGTTGTATGAAATTAAATCAGATGTGAAAAATAGGCTATGCAAAAATGTGGGCACCCTTGTCATTCTGTTGATTTGAATACCTGTAACTACTTAGCACTGATTAATTGGAACACACAATTGGTTTGGTGAGCTCATTAAGCCTTGAACTTCATAGACAAGTGCATCCAATCATGAGAAAGGGTATTTAAGGTGGCCAATTGCAAGTTGTTGTTCTCTTTGACTCTCCTCTGAAGAGTGGCAACATGGGGGCCTCAAAACAACTCTCAAATGACCTGAAAACAAAGATTGTTCAACATTATGGTTTAGGGGAAGGCTACAAAAAGCTATCGCAGAGATGTAAGCTGTCAGTGTCCACTGTGAGGAACATAGTGAGGAAATGCAAGACCACACGCACAGTTCTTGTTAAGGCCAGATGTGGCAGGCCAAGTAAAATATCGGAGAGGCGAAGGATGGTGAGAACGGTCAAAAACAGCCCACAGACCACCTCCAAAGACCTACAACATAATCTTGCTGCAGATGGTGTCACTGTGCATCGTTCAACAATTCAGCGCACTTTACACATGGAGAAGCTGTACGGGAGAGTGATGCGGAAGAAGCCTTTTCTGCACACACGCCACAGAGTCGCTTGAGGTATGCAAATGCACATTTGGACAAGCCAGCTTCATTTTGGAATAAGGTGCTGTGGACTGATGAAACTAAGATTTAGTTATTTGGTCATAACAAGGGGCGTTATGCATGTTGGCAAAAGAACACAGCGTTCCAAGAAAAACACTTGCTACCCACGGTAAAATTTGGTGGGGGTTCCATCATGCTGTGGGGCTGTGTGGCCAGTGCCGGTACTGGGAATCTTGTTAAAGTTGAGGGTTGCATGGATTCCACTCAATATCAGCAGATTCTTGGGAATAATGTTGAAGAATCAGTCACAAAGTTGAAGTTACGCCAGGGCTGGATATTTCAACAAGACAACGACCCAAAACACTGCTCAAAATCTACCCGGGCATTTATGCAGAGGAACAAGTACAATGTTCTGGAATGACCATCCCAGTCCCCAGACCTGAATATCATTGAGAATCTGTGGGATGATTTGAAGCGGGCTATCCATACTCGGCAACCATCAAACCCAACTGAAGTGGAGATGTTTTGTAAGGAGGAACGGTCCAAAATACCTTCATCCAGACACTCATTAGAGGCTAAAGGAAGCATCTAGAGTCTGTTATTTTAGCAAAAGGAGGCTCTACTAAATATTGATGTGATTTTTCTGTTGGGGTGCCCAAATTTATGCACCTGTCTAATTTTGTTTTGATGCATATTGCACATTTTCTGTTAATCCAATAAACCTAATTTCACTACTGAAATATTACTGTGTCCATCAGTTATTTGATAGATCAAAATGAAATTGCTGATCCAAACAATCATGGAAATTGTCAGGGGTGCCCAAACTTTTTAAAACGACTGTATGAGTAGGGAGTCCCTTGGCCCCACATTTTCTGCACCAGACAACATTACGTCGCTCCTCTCTGGCTGGGAAATAAGCGGCTGTTATGGGAGGCTCATATCTTCTTGAGGAAAAAGGTTGTGTGTCAGGTTGTTTCTTCATAGGTGGAGGTCGTTCCTGTTTGTTTGACTTAAGTGCATCTTTTGATGTTCATCTTTCCACCAGCTGAATCATGTCCTGGTAAGTCTGAGGACAGCTTTGTCGATCACATCATCCACAGAGTTGCCTTGTGGCTTCAGACAATTTTTCCCAAGCCGCCTTAGGTGGTATAATTGGGCCCGGGGTGCCTGGCCAGCTTGGTATTCCCAGGTTCTAAACCATAGGGCGCTGTCAAAGGGGTTGAGCCCTAATCTCCTCCTTCAAACGGTCATAGTTATTGACCTCTACTGTCTCCAGATCCTGTTAGGCTTGTTGCGCCTCTCCTGTGAGATAGGAGGCTACAAGAGCTGGACATGTTGTCCGGTCCCATAACTCTCTCTCTGCCACTCTCTGAAACATCAAGAGCAAGGCCTCTGGGTCATCAGCATCAGTCATCTTAGTGAGTGTCTCTCTGGCCTTACTGGCAGGTGAGGGAAGAGGGACTGGACCCGAAGCTGCTCCAACAGGCCTCCTTTGAACTTCCAGGGAACCTCTGAGGTGGTCATATGTTGTATGAGCCCAGCCATACCTTCTATCATGGTATTTGAGGTCTGTTGGCTGACTCCATGAAGATTTATGAGTTGTCCCAGCATGTTTTCCAAGTTTCCAACTCCAGGATTAGACATGGTTCCACTCTTGCGAGAGAGAAAAAAGAATGTAAAACAATAAAATAAGAAAGTTGTGTGTTTACTCAGATGTCCACATTCTCCACCATATGTCGGGAGGAGTGGGGTGTGCCCAACTACACAAGCAGCAATGAGTAAACACACAACATATGCTTTTACTTGAGCTTTTATTGTCTCTGGCGTTCTAGTCCAGAAGCGGTTCAGGCAAGAAGGTGGTTAAAGATGGCGGCCACCACCTCTCTTGCGGTGGTGTGGCCTCACTGGCAGATTCCGTAACTCTCCTTCTGAGGAGTCTGTGGAAGGAGAGAGAAACACTGTGTAAGTGGGAGAGTAGGCCCACTGTGGCTGTCTTCCTAACTGCTACAGAATAGATAATAAACAGTAACAGCAGCGTGCTGTGATTATTCAAGAGTTCAATGCAGTTACTCTGGGTAGCTATTGCTGAACTATTTAACTAACTTTTTAGCAGTCTTATGGCTTAGGGGTAGAAGCTGTTCAGGGTCCTGTTGGTTCCAGACTTGGTGCATCAGTACTGCTTGCCGTGCGGAAGCAGAGACAACAGTCTGGTGTCTTTGACCATTTTTAGGGCCTTCCTGGTATAGAGGTCCTGGATGGCAGGGAGCTCGGCCGCACGCACTACTCTGTAGCACCTTGCGGTCGGATGCCAAGCAGTTGCCATACCAAGCGGTCATGTAGCCAGTCAAGATGCTCTCAATGGTGCAGCTGTATAACTTTTTGAGGGTCTGATGGCCAATGCTGAATCTTTTCAGCCTCCTGAGGGAGTAGAGGTGTTGTCGTGCCCTCTTCACGACTGTGTTGGTGTATGTTGACCATGATAATTCCTTAATGATGTGGACACCGAGGAACTTGAAGCTCTCGACCTGCTCCACTACAGCCCTGTCAATGTGGATGGGGGCGTGTTCGGCCCTCCGTTTACTATAGTCTGATCAGCTCCTTTGTCTTGTTGAGGGAGAGGTTGAGGTCAGTGATCAGGCCTACAACCGTTGTGTTATCGGCAAACGTAATGATGGTGTTGGAGTCGTGAGCGGCCACACGGTCGTGGGTGAACAGGGAGTACAGGAGGGGACTAAGCACGCACCCCTGAGGGGCCCCCGTGTTGAGGGTCAGCATGGCGGATGTGTTGTTGCCTACCCTCACCACCTGGGGGTGCCAGTCAGGAGGTCCAGGATCCAGTTGTAGAGGGAGGTGTTTAATCCCTGGGTCCTTAGCAGCATCATATGATGATGCAAAACGCAGCTGTATTTTGAAAGTTGTACATCTTAACTCGATTGCTGACATACATTTTGGGACTATATCAACAATGGACTAATGAAACGAATACCAAAAGAGTGGAGTTTTCCTTTAATCGGCAGACCTAGACCCTGTCACACTGAACAAGGCAAGACTAAGAATTTGCCCACGGCATGGACATTTTGTCTGGGACGGCAAAGTCGTGGAATAAGGCAGCTAAAATCATGCAGTCTGTGCGGGCCTTTACTTGAAAATTTTCTCTGGCCTGACTCAAGTTAGTTATGATGTTAGTCAACAAGATAGCATTTGAAAAGTGAATAGGCCTACGCTATGATAAATCATAACTAGTCATTCACTAACATTAATTTGTCTAGGCTGCATTTACACAGGCAGCCCAATTCTGATTTTTTTCAGTAATTGGTATTTTGACCAATCAGATCTGAAAAAATATCAGAATTGGGCTGCCTGTCTATGCCACAACACGCAGCCTTACTTGCCACAACACTGATTCCTGTTCTTTGGGTACTGGATCGTGCTAGCCTGGGTGCCAAGACAGCAGAAACAAACTTTGCACCCAGGCTAGGACCATGCAGGGTCTCTCAAACGATAATTGATTAGTCACATTTTTTCCCCTCTTGCATTATCTCACTGACTCTCCATCATCTTCTCAGGTGGTGTTTCCTGAAGAATTCAGACCTGATTTTGACCAAGTGCTTCAGGAACTGGTCTGTGACTTCCTCACTCGGTTGGAAGAGCTGCTTACACTACCAGACTTTAAGCAGGTGCAGAAATCACTTTCGTAAGACAGTCTTGAGACAACAGCATTCAAATTAATAACTGTAGTTGGCCTGGAATCTATTTTGGCATTTTATTTGTGTCCCTCTTTTCCCTAGACTGCATTGTTGCTGAGTGCTGGCTCCTCTGGCCTGGATGAATGCCTGCTGTCTTTCTCTCACTCAGAAGATCTCCAGTTTCTACTCCAGAATTACAAACAATGCAGAACATTGTACACAAACGGTACGTTTTACACCAATTAATTGTAATACTACATGGTCAAATAAGGTTTATTGATGTAACAACTGCATCTGAGGATAATAAGATGATTTATGTGCTGGAAGTTCCTCTCACCATGTTCCTTACCTTCCTTGTTCATTTTAAAGTTGGAAGGATGAGCCAAATAAAGTGATGGATTAAAATGTAAATTATGGATTTGGGACGTTTTGCCTCTAGGTGTTCAGAGCAGTCACCTAGATATTATTCAAAGTGTATTTTTAACGTATTTGTTTTTGTCTGTGCAGTTTCCTCCTCTGACATTCCTCAGGAATCCGATATTGAATCTGATGCCTTCCCTGACCAGTTAAACCGTACCAATCTGGACACTGGTGTGGGGATGAGAACTGGGATACAAAGCAGAGACTGCCAAAGGATGGAGTTGGCTTCACATTTAGTGGAAATGGGGAGCACAAGAGATATTATAGGCTGCGATGAAACCTGTGATGAAGGGAATGAAGATGACATCGATGTAGAGGATGACCAAACACAGAAAAGGTATGAGAATAAATGTATTTATTTTTGTTGTTTCGAAAGGTACAGTTGGTGAATAACCATTTGCATTTGGATCTATCAAACAAACTTACCACTTGACTCAGTAATAGTCATCAATTTGCATTTCTGTTTTCTGCCTTTCACAGGGCTGGGTCTGGTCTTTCTCCTACTAGTGTCATGCAAGGTGGTGATACAGGTGAGACCTCACAAACTTTTAGTCAAGTACATTTACCCTTTGGAAAGCCTCAGTTGACCATTTTTGGGCAATGGTAGGGGAAACTTCCTCACAAGTTCAATGTTTTTATTCATTTTTCCACAGACACCGTTGCAGGGGTGTCGTTTCAGGTGTTGACTCCCCTTTCTTCAGCTTCCAATGAGTGTGCCCCATCTACTTCCAGTTCATCACACATGAACATTTTCCACCAGTGTCCTCAGTGTGGGAAGTGCTTTAATTATCAGTCTCAACTTGTCCAACACCAGCAAATTCACTGTGGGGACAATCCATACAAGTGCTCCAACTGCGGTAATAGATTCAAATTCTTTACAAGTCTGTCAAATCATAAGAGGATGCAATGTGTGGGCACTGCCTATAGCTGCCCCAAGTGCTGGAGAGAGTTTGGTTCACTGCGTGAGAAATTGAGACACCAGTGTCCACACAACGAAGTCATGTACATCTGTCCACAGAGCGGGAAGAGTTTCAAGACGCCACAGCAACATCCATTCCAGTGCCGTCACTGCGCAATGGCCTTTTCCGAATTGGATCAACTGCATGCTCACGAAAAAATTCACGGAGTCGCCCAAACTCTTGACTGTCACACATGTGGAATTACCTTCAGCAACTTGCCCAGCCTTGTGCACCACGTGGAAGCCCACAAGAGGTCGGATCTGAGGCCGTCGTCGCACCTTCCGAAGAAGAAGAAAGGATTGCAGCTTCCGAAAACTCACCATTGCCACCAATGTGGAAAGTCCTTCGTAACAAACCGACGCCTCAAGGATCACGTGCGTACTCATTTGAATTATCGTCCCTTCCCCTGCACCTACTGTGGAAAATGTTTCACTCAGAAAGGTAATCTCAATGTGCACATAAGGATCCACACAGGGAGAGACCCTACATGTGCTCTGTGTGTGGGAAGACCTTTCAGTCAGCAGGGAATCTGCAGGTACACCAGCGCTTTCACACTGGGGAGAAACCCTACCAATGCAAAGAGTGTGACAAACGTTTTACTAAGTCGAGCCACTTAGTCGTCCACATGCGTGGGCATACTGGAGAGCGTCCCTTCACTTGTAATGAATGTGGAAGGAGTTTTATCCGGAAAACTTGCTTAAAGAAACATTTGCTAGTTCATTCAGGGCAGAAGCCTTATTCACGTCCTCGTTGCCCGAATACTTCCAAGCGTAGTTCACAACCAAGCTATCACATGAAGGAGAATCCTACTAATGCGACTGCCATGGCTGGACATGCCACTGCCATGGCTGGACATGCGGCTGCCATGGCTGGACATGTGGCCGCCGTGGCTGGACATGTGGCCGTACCAGCAATCTATCATGACAGCCTTAACATAAAAATGTTGGCACATGTTGGCATGTCCCGAGGCTATGCCATGGAGAGACTAGGAGGCGGTCCTTCAAATTGTTGAATGCTGCCCTGCGTGTGGAAAAATGTCCCAATACTTCCCCCCTGGCCCTACCTCTCACTTTTGAGTAACACTCTTAGTGGCTAGTTGTAACTGCAATTTGATAGCGAAGCAACAAGTTATGGGGGAAAATCAATACTAGTCCAGAGAGATTAATGGGTGTTCTAATTATCATTAACACGGAAACAACACAATTTTTCTTTGTAGGTTTCAAACAAACGCCTCTGCAATGGCTTCACACACGGAATTTAATTGGAACAACCAATAATTTATCATTAACACAGAAACAATGGAATTGTCCTGTGTAGGTTTTCCAAAAACGTGCGGCAATGGCGTCCTTCATGGATGGGGGAGGGGCTTTGGTAGGTGAGGGGGGTGTAGACTCTCTAGTCTTTCTCTATACATCATGTCTCAGAACCTCATCAAGTAGCTGATTTAGTTACAGGTGCCAAGGTTACTGGACCAGTTAAGAAGCTATTTTATAGTTTCATGTGATGTTCCGTTTTTCTCATTACAAATATTATTCCTTTACAGATGTATTATATAGCTGTTTGCATGTAGACATGTTTATGTAATAGGCACAGTAGTCGTGGATTGAGGTTGAATTTGTGAAATGCATGTGCAATTGTAATATAAGTATTTACTCTTAACAGTAATAATGATAATGTGTTATTTGATAAGCGTATTTCTAGACTTCCAAGGAATCTAGAAAAGTGTATTTCCTGGTGTTATATTTGGAGGGTTGGCATATTCTTTGTTATACCTA
Organism: Coregonus clupeaformis; assembly: GCF_020615455.1. Lineage (NCBI taxonomy): Eukaryota > Metazoa > Chordata > Actinopteri > Salmoniformes > Salmonidae > Coregonus > Coregonus clupeaformis. The sequence continues at coordinate 41,770 of NW_025533513.1, read as the reverse complement.
TTATTAAAGGTTTTAATACTTAAGCTTCTATTGATTTATTTTAGGGGCACTCAGCACTGTGCTCTCTCTGTGTTACTTGTGACCAACCTGCACAATCACATGCTATCGCAATTCCATTAAGTCAGTCCATTGTCTTCATTGTTTCACTTTGAGACAGAACAGGTTGTGTGTTCTTTTTTCTGGGTTATTGGCTGCTCAGAACACACAGTTTCTGAAAACATTCACCCTCTTCCATAGAATTGTGGGTCTAAAATCAGCATTTACTTCTTGAATAGTGTACAGTGAATTATATGAAAAGGGTATAGTGTGTGTGACTGCCGTGCTCTATATTGGTACGAAGTGATTAGCAATGAAGAGGCATCATGAACATCACAGGTAAATACACTTTTGGATACCTTTTCAACTATCTGAAATGACCGGATTCCCTATGGTCCCTCGGTCTGACATGTCACAGAGAATTGTGACTCCACTCCCATGAAGCTCCAGTAGGTCAAGTGGCTCACATAATTAAAAATGGAAGTATATACCTAAAAATAGCAGATGTAAGCCCTACCCCTCCATAGTTTTCCTTTATATCTTAGGCTGCCATTGATTATGACTATTCAATTCACAATCACAGCATGAGGAAGTGATTTGTAGGCATAGTATTTTAGACAGATATGGTCTATAATGTTATGGTCATGATGATGTAGATGTATATCATGTTAGTCTATACAATTCCCTTGTTACAGATGTTGTCTTAGATCTCTTAATATGCTAATGGTTAAGTTAATGGCTACATGTAAATACAGTTAGTAGTAACTAAAATACAGATTGTATTGGCAATAATCAAGTTCATAAATACATCTATTGAATAGCTTGATAGTTAAATATTACACATTTAGCATAATTTATGACTTTTATTTTGAAGAATTTTTGGACGCTGACGTTGAAATAGTACTTGGTGGCAAAGGTTTCACATCCTCTTTTATGGTGGTAACGTTAGCTAGCTAGATTTACTTTCTACAGTGTCATGCGGCGCTCACTAGCTAAGGTAGCTAAGATACTGATTGGCACATGGGCCATAATGGGTATGTATACGGTATTCGTGGTAACTGGCAAGATAGAAAACAATATTGTGTTTGCTAGATAGCTTTCTGACCTAGGTTGGGCGTAATAACCAGGTCGCTACCTAGCTATGACCGTGCAAACCGTAGCTAAACGTTTTGCAACGGAACATGTAAACGAGCGTTTCTAATTGGACAAGTTCGGGTCGTCCCTCCTCGTTTCGGTCAGTTTTCTATCGTTTGGTGTCTAGTGAAAACGACCCTGACGTCAAGGAAGTAGCTGGCTATCTAGCTAGCTATTGTGCGGTTTCTAGCAAAACCTCTTGTATGTCTAACGTTAGCTAGCTGTGCCATTTGATATATTATGTTATTGAATAGCTAGCTAGCTATTATTATGTTATTGAGTGTCCACACGTACACATTCGGCGCAAGCTATTGTCTGCTCGGAATGTTATAACATTTGTTATGACAATGTAATTATGACATAACGGTAGCTAAGATATGCATAACTAAATGTAATTGATTTAGCTAACACACTGTGCTTTTCACATTATAGATTCCCCCATCCCTCTCTCCTCCCTGCGCCTGTTGGTTCCACCTCTACGACTGATGTCTGCATTTATGTGGCAGGTATCACAACAGAGGGCCATTAAGCACTATGGAAAATTAGAGGAGTTTGTGACCGTGGTAACACAAACTGTCCCAGAACTTATGACTGACAGACAGAGGACCCTCCTTATTTTGGGGCTGAGAGCAAGGGTAAGGATCACTTAAATGGGTGAAGTGCTGAGAATAGTTTTATGCAAAGTATCAGACTGCATCACCACTTTTCTTGCAGGTAACTTTGGGGCGATTTTCTGCTGAACACCCTGTCAGCCTCCAAACCCTCCTTTATTCTATAAAGTCTTCTCAACTTGCACAGGTTCAGGTTGGTAAATCAAATGTCAGCTAGTACAACACCCTGATAGTTCGGCCACATTAAAATCAAGAGTTTAAGTTTGTTGGTATGGACAGTTGTGGGACAGTTGTCATCCCCTTTAACACCAAGTATAAAAATGACTGTCCTTTTTCGGTTTGTTTCCCACATTGTTTTACAGTCCTATGATGCAGGCATGGAATCGCCTGAAGCTAACTTTGCCAAGCTCACCCAAAGCTTGATTACAGATCCAGTTGAGCGTGAACACTTCGTTCAAGTAAGTAGCTGTTCATGTCAAGCTTGTATTCAACCTGTTTTTCTTGACTGTTTTCTTTAGCCTGACTCAACCTAATAATAACTTATTTAGCTTATATAGCGCTTCTCATTACAAAATAGAATCTCAAAACGCTTCAAAAGCAAAACAAACCGGAACAACAAATTATCAAAATGGAAAGTTAATGGTGTCTAGTCAGCTTCAGATAGGGAGTTGAGGCTGTTTGTAAAGGCAGTGTCTGCCATATGGCTTGACTGGAGGGGGGCATCGATGGTACAGCCAGGGGGAACCTAGTAATAATGTCCTTGAAAAATAGCATTTTGTTGTATGATAAATCATGACTCGCCGACCCTGGCAAGAGAGAAGAAAAATACTTGGCACCCAAGGTAGGATCATGCAGGGTCTACAAACCAATCATTAAGTAGGCTAACTGTTTCCCTTTTGTAGTATCTCACTGACTCACCATCATCTTTTCAGGTGGTGTTCCTTGAGGAATTCAGACCTGATTTTGACAAAGCGCTTCAGGAACTGGTCTGTGACTTCCTCACTCGGTTGGAAGAGCTGCTTACACTACCAGACTTTAAGCAGGTACAGAAATCACTTTCGTAAGACAGTCTTGAGACAACACCATTCAAATTAATAACTGTAGTTGGCCTGGAATCTATTTTGGCATTTTATTTGTGTCCCTCTTTTCACTAGACTGCATTGTTGCTGAGTGCTGGCTCCTCTGGCCTGGATGAATGCCTGCAGTCTTTCTCTCACTCAGAAGATCTCCAGTTTCTGCTCCAGAATTACAAACAATGCAGAACATTGTACACAAACAGTAAGAAAAGTACACATTTTTTATGCATCATTTTAGTACCACATGGTCGTATAAGGTTTATTGATGAAACAACTGCATCTGAGGATAATAAGATTATTTATGTGCAGCAAGTTCCTCTCACCATGTTCCTTACCTTTCTTGTTCATTTTAAAGGGATTTATACTTGGATGGATTAGCCAAATAATAAACAATTTGACAGATTAAAATGTAAATTATGGATATGAGATAAGTATTCAGAACAGCCCAGCAGATATTACGTTTCTTTTTAACGTATTTGTTTTTTGTCTGTGTGCAGTTTCCTCCTCTGACATTCCTCAGGAATCAGATATTGAATCTGATGCCTTCCCTGACCAGTTAAACCGTACCAATCTGGACACTGGTGTGGATATGAGGACAGCACATTTAGTGGCAATGGGGAGCACAAGAGATATTATAGGCTGCGATGAAACCTGTGATGAAGCGAATGAAGATGACATAGATGTAGAGGACGAGTCAGCACAGAAAAGGTACAGTGCCTTCAGAAAGTATTCACACCCCTTGACTTTTTCGAAATGTTGTTGTGTTACAGCCTGAATTTAAAATGGATTCAATTGAGATGTTTTGTCACCGGCCTACACACAATACCCCACAATGTCAGTCAAATTATGTTTTTTGAAATGTTTACAAATAAATAAAAAATGAAAGCTGAAATGTCTGGAGTCAATAAGTATTTAACCCCTTTATTATGACAAGCCTAAATAAGTTCAGGAGTAAATATTTGCTTAACAGGTCACATAAGAAGTTGCATGGACTCACTCTGTGCAATAATAGTGTTTAACATTATTTTTCAACGATTACCTCACACATACAATTAGGTCGCACAGTGAATTTCAAACACAGATTCAACCACAAAAACCAGGGAGGTTTTCCAATGCTTTGCAAAGGGCACCTATTGGTAGATGGGTCCAAATGGAAAAAAAGCAGACATTGAATATCCCTTTGAGCATGGTGAAGTTATTAATTACACTTTGGATGGTGTATCAACACACCCAGTCACTACAAAGATACAGGCGTCCTTCCTAACTCAGTTGCTGGAGAGGAAGGAAACCGCTCAGGGATTTCACCATGAGCCCAATTATGTCTTTAAAATAGTTTGTTTAATGGCTGTGATAGGAGAAAACTGATCAACAACATTGTAGATACTCTACAATACTAACCTAATTGACAGAGTGAAAAGAAGGACGCCTGTACAGAAAAGAAAATATTCCAAAACATGCATCCTGTGTACAAGGCACTAAAGTAATACTGCATAAAATGTGGCAAAGCGAACTTTTTGTCCATGAATACAACGTGTTATGTTTGGGGCAAGTACAATACAACACATTACTCAATGGAACTAAGCACAGGCAAAATCCTAGAGGAAAACCTGGTTCAGTCTGCTTTCTACCCGACACTGGGAGATGCAGGACAATAACCTAAAACACAAGGCCAAATCTACACTGAAGTTGCTTACCAAGAAGACAGTGAATGTTCCTGAGTGGCTGAGTTAGTCTTGACTTAAATCTACTTGAAAATCTCTGACAAGATTTTAAAAGGGTTGTCTAGCAAGGATCAACAACCAATTTGACAAAGCTTGTAGAATTCTGAAAAGAATAATGGGCAAATGTTGCACAATCCAGGTGTGTTTTAGAGACTTACCCTGAAAGACTCAAAGCTGTAATCGCTGCCAAAGGTGCTTCTACAAAGTATTGGCTCAGGGGTGTGAATACATATGTAAATTAGATATTTCTGTATTTTATTTTCAATAAATGTACAAACATTTATCATTATGGGGTATTGTGTGTAGATGGGTGATATTTTTTTTTATTGAATTCATTTTGAATTCAGGCTGTAACAACAATGTGGAATAAGTCAAGGGGTGTGAATACTTTCTGAAGACACTGTGAGAATTCATTTATCATTTTTGTTGTTTGAAACAGTGCATCAAACAACTTTACCACTTGACTTAGTAATGGTCATCAATTTGCATTTCTGTTTTGTGCCTTTCACAGGGCTGGTTCTGGTCTTTCTCCTACCAGTGTCATGCAAGGTGGTGATACAGGTGAGACCTCATAATCTTTTAGTCAAGCACATTTACCCTTTGGAAAGCCTCAGTTGACCATTGTAGGGTAATGGTAGGGGAAACGTCAATGTTTTTATTAATTTTTCCACAGACACCGTTGCAGGGGTGTCGTTTCAGGTGTTGACTCCCCTTTCTTCAGCTTCCAATGAGTGTGCCCCATCTACTTCCAGTTCATCACACATGAACATTTTCCACCAGTGTCCTCAGTGTGGGAAGTGCTTTAATTATCAGTCTCAACTTGTCCAACACCAGCAAATTCACTGTGGGGACAATCCATACAAGTGCTCCAACTGCGGTAATAGATTCAAATTCTATACAAGTCTGTCAAATCATAAGAGGATGCAATGTGTGGGCACTGCCTTTAGCTGCCTGAAATGCTGGAGAGAGTTTGGTTCTCTGCGTGAGAAATTGAGACACCAGTGTCCACACAACGAATCCATGTACATCTGTCCACAAAGCGGGAAGAGTTTTAAGACGTCACCGCAATATCCATTCCAGTGCCGTCACTGCGCAAGGAGCTTTCCCGAATCGAATCAACTGGACGCCCATGAAAAAAGTCACAGTGTCGCCCAAACGCTTGACTGTCACAAATGTGGAATTACCTTCAGCAACTTGCCCAGCCTCGTGCACCATGTGGAAGCCCACAAGAGGTCGGATCTGAAGCCATCGTCGCACCTTCCAAAGAAGAAAGGATTGCAACTTCCGAGAACACACCATTGCCACCAATGTGGAAAGTCCTTCGTAACAAACCGACGCCTCAAGGATCACGTGCGTACTCATTTGAATTATCGTCCCTTCCCCTGCACCTACTGTGGAAAATGTTTCACTCAGAAAGGTAATCTCACTGTGCACATAAGGCTCCACACAGGCGAGAGACCCTACATGTGCTCTGTGTGTGGGAAGGCGTTTCCATCAGGAGGGGATCTGCAGGTACACCAGCGCTTTCACACTGGGGAGAGACCTTACCAATGCAAAGAGTGTGACAAACGTTTTTTTAAGTCAAGCCATTTAGTTGTCCACATGCGTGGGCATAGGGGAGAGCGTCCTTACACTTGTAATGAATGTGGAAGGGGTTTTATCCGGAGAACTTGCTTAAAAAAACATTTGCTAGTTCATTCAGGGGAGAGGCCATATTCATGTCTTCGTTGCCCAAATACTCACAAACGCAGTTCACACCTGAACTATCACATGAAGAAAAAATCATTGAAAGTTGTAGTGTGTATTTACAATGTGTTTTTTGGTAGAGCTTTGTAATAGTGGCATTAGTGGAAATGCAGGAAGTACACCCAGTACCAAACTAATTTATCATATCCTCAACACTTTAAAGCCTTGTTTCCCAATTCAAGGGGAAGTTCAGTAATTTACAATTTGATGATTCCTCACCCTTTAAGTAGTGTATGGGCCAGGAGACACTGTAATCCATGCTTCTGTTTTCTTTAAACAGGCACTACAAACTAACAAGCTAACTTGAGACTCCACTAGCTGACAATCAATGGAAGTGATATGGGCATCCATGAAATGTTTTAAAATTGTTTTATTGCTAAATTACCTTATGGTAATGTCCAAACCAAATATTGGATTACATTTAGAACAATTGCACAATTGCCCATATCACTCCCATTGATTTGTAGTTAGCGGTGGCTAAGATTAGCTTACGTTTGTAGTGGCTGCTTAAAGAAAACTGAACCATAGATTACAGGTTTTCCTGGCCCATAGACTACTTTCAAGGTGAGGAACCATCTAACACTAAGTTGTTAAATAGTGAAGTTGCCCTTTTAAAATCACTGCATAATAGTCAAGGATGAAAACCAGTGGAGTAGCTTATGTACATATTGAGGCTGTTCCATCTGTTTGTTTACTTAACGTTATATGGAGTTTTGGTGAAATTGTTGAAATGTTCAGCACCTGGATTTATTTCCATGTTGATATAGTGATTTAGTGTGCTGTTTAGTGCAGTATAGTCGGCAGAATCTACTCTTCTGTAATTGAGTTGTGCATTCATATATCAATAAACATATCCATCTAAAATGCCAACCGTTTAGCCTTTGTGTAAACATGGTGCCATTCCAAAACATTAAAGTAGATTATGGATTGAGTCAAGCATTTTAGTCATCATGACATGCTGGTGTGCTCCCATCTGGCACTGGCTGACAGGGTTACCATACAGGTGACTGTTCAGAACTGGGACGGGACTGCCCTAGATGTCCTGGGTAGACCAGAGGACGCCAGAGGGCCCCCGGCTGGGCTTTGTGCAATCAAACAAAGCTCAGAATGACCAATATACAGTATATTGAAAGCAGGTGCTTCAACACAGGTGTGGTTCCTGAGTTAATTAAGCAATTCACATCCCATCATGCTTAGGGTCATGTATAAAAACATCCAGTTGCCCATTATTTTGGCTACAATGGCTAGAAAAGATCTCAGTGACTTTGAAAGAGGGGTCTCAAAGAAGCATAGGGGGTTTAAAGGATGTGTCTCACCAGATCTCAACCCAATTGAACACTTATGGGAGATTCTGGAGCAGCACCTGAGACAGGCTTTTTCACCACCATCAACAAAACCCCAAATTATATAATTTCTTGAGCAAGAATGGTGTCACATCCCTCCAATAGAGTTTCAGACACTTCTATCTATGCCAAGGGGCATTGAAGCTGTTCTGGCAGGCCCAATGCCCTATTAAGACACTGTTGATTTTTGGCAGTTACCTGTATCTTCCTTTGCTTCTATCAGTAACATGTTCTCATTTTGCAGTGGGTAAAACATATGAGCTGAAACAGAGATATTACTATCACCCCATCCAGAACCAACATGATTCAATCAACACAGTTCACATAGGATGTGTTTACACAGTCAGCCCAATTCTGATCTTTTTCCCACTAACTGTAAGTCGCTTTGGATAAAAGCGTCTGCTAAATGGCATATTATTATTATTATTATTATTATTATTATTAATTGGTCTTTCGACCAATCACATCTTTATCAGAGCTGATCTGATTTGTCAAAAGACCAATTAGTGAAAAAATATCAGAATTGGGCTGCCTGTGTAAACGCAGCCATACAGGTTTCACAGAGGTTCTTCGAAGTTGTTTACTACAGAGGACGTTTTTTTTGGGGGGGGGGGCCCGACAGTTTACCCACCTTTTGTGGAAAAATGCATTGAAAGTATAGGGAGCGTTACTTTTTTCACCGCGATCAGTTTACCCATCTATTTGCTTTACCACAACATCACTGCAGACGAGCTTAGAGTTGGGACTGAGTCCTCCAGCTGGGGGGTAGTGGCTCATCCAGAACCGACACTATGGACCTCAGGACCAGTTTCCTAGAAGAATGGCGATATCTTCTGTGTGAATAAAATATATACAATTCTTCTTCACGATGCTAAAGTAATGCTGGTGATTGTATTGAACACCCAGAAAGGTAAAGGTATGAGATACATCGCTCCTCTGCTACTGAACGTTTGTCATTTGTTCTTCCTGGTGTTCTTTTCTGTGTGTCAATCTTGCAAATGGTCTCATTGAAGTGATTTCTGCAAATTAAAACACAAAATACCCAAAAAGTAAAGTGGGGGCATTTTCTAACCTTCAGAAAGCTTACCTGGCCATATTTGTTTTATTTTTTTTAACTGCACCTTTGTAGACTTGAATACCTTTGCAGTTGCACTGTAAGAGTTGGTTGTGTATTATATCAAATCTACTGTTTTCACTAACAATTATGGTTCTGAATCATCAGGGCCCAGTCTTTCTAAAGTTATCTATCTGGATTTCACCTATCGGATAGGATGAAATGCATAGAAATAGAACAGATTAATAATTTACTTGAATAGGGACTCCCGTTCTATTCATTATATTTCTATGAAATCCATATAGATTTTTTTTTTTACCTGGGCCCAGGGGTGACATACTGGTAATGACACAGTGGAACAAAGGAACTCATATCCAATCAGATATCAGAGCCTACAAAAACTATATTTTCTAGATATCTCAATCAAATATGATGAAGTGGGCTTGGGAGGACATTCCCAACCAATCAGACGACATATCCAATCCACAGTCAATGGGGAATGTGGCCGTTTGGCAGGCACTTCCGTATATAGGCACAGAAATTCATATTTGCTGCATTTACACAGGCAGCCCTTTCTGATATTTTTTCATCATTTTTTCTTTTGACCAATCACATCAGATGTTTTCACATCAGCTCTTTTTCAGAGCTGATCTGATTGGTCAAAATATAAATTACTAAAAAAATCAGAATTGGGCTGCCTGTGTAAACTCAGCCTTTGTAGCAGGAACTCCATACCTGGGTATAGTGCAGTCACCATGACAGAGCTACCACACATACTAGGGGCACGTTCAGTAGGTCACAAGTTAGTTTTGAAACGTTCAGATAGAAATATGTAACGTAAAACAAACATGCCTCTCCGACATGAAGAACAAGGAATCATGTCGGCTCTATTCATGGCATTTCTATCTGCAAAGTTTGGCAACTGAAAGTGGCCTGTATACACATGACCATAAGCCATAAATACGCCTCACACCCCTGCACAAAAGCTTACGTATAACATTACAAAACACTCGTAATTGCTAAAAGACCTATCTTCATTTGGAAATGTAGATGTCATTTGTAGCAGTTTAAGTGTTCCACTTATAATATATCAACTGTTTATTAACAAGTTTAATAAAAAAAAACGATATTTACATTTACTGACACAACTGTCTCTGTGTATTATTTTTAATTAAGCCAACTTCTTATTATATATAGAATAGGTAAGGTAGAATATAATAAATTAAGCCTACTGTATAGCAGCTTTCATTTGCATTGAAGGAAGACAATAAATACAGTGGTAACCAACCTATATTCATATTGTTTGAGACAATGGATACAATTCAAAGGGAACGGTACCTTTTCAGTTGAAAGCGTCCTTAAACTCCCTCTCTTTACTTTAACTAATAAACTACATATTGGCTACAGATGTAGCTAACCTCAATTACATGACCCACTGATTAAGCCAATGGTGTGCATTCCAGACACAGTATCTTCTACATAGTTTGTGCATATAATGTGTTGTCATATAATTTTGTAATATTCCACAATTAAATACTTTCCTGTCTTTATTTTTGATGAATATGAACCTTTACTCAATGATATCAACCAATTTCATTGTTCGTTAAAATCATTTCAAATGGGCAAACATCTCACATTTGTTGTTACAGTAGGCCTAGTATCTAAATTAGGCCCATATTTTGACAACCTTTTCCCCTTTTTAAATGTTTTAGATCAGGTAATATAATTAATTGAATTGAATGAGTGAACTGTGCCATAATGTTAGAGCTGCAGGACGACAACTAAATTAATTGTTGCAGTCAAAAGTTAAAATAGTATTTTCAGTTTTTGCATTGGTTTTTACGCAGACATTTATTACAAGACATTCAAAAGAAACTCAGACTCAAACCACAAACTGCCAGAGAGAAGCAGGCCCAAGCTAGAAAATCTCATAAAATGCCTCATTTATTTTATACATAACTTGAAAGAGGTTATTTTATCTTTTGAAATGTTACTTTCCATCCATGTTAGCAGTAATGTGCACAATAAACTACAGTTTGAGAAAAAGCCATGAGAATGAGCATGGTTTTCAGTCATACATTGATGTTATTCAGCATAACACATTGACAGACAGCAATCTGCACTAATTCCATGAAGTAACGCTTTACAGAATTAAACCAAAACAGGAAAACACCCCGTACTCCCTCAAGTGTGTGTTTGTAGGTGTCTCTTCAAGTGTGTGAGACGGGTGTAACTTTTTCCAAAGTGATGGCATGGGTATGGCCTCTGTCCTGTATGGGTGAGTTGATGATTAGTTAACACAGAGCTCTGCGCAAAACTCTTTCCACACTCAGGGCAGGTATAGGGGCGCTCTCCTGTGTGACTGCGCATGTGAACCGTCAAATGACTTGACACTGAAGGCCTTTCCACAAACTGTGCACCTGTAAGGTTTCTCTTTGGTGTGAGAGCGCTCATGCTTCTGCAGGTCACCGACTGAGCAAAACCCTTTCTTGCACTGAGAGCAGATGTGGGGTCTCTCCCCCGTGTGAATCCTTGTGTGCACAGTAAGATTAGCCAACTGAGAGAAACACTTCCCGCAGTAAGAGCAGCTGTATGGACGCTCGCCCGTGTGAGTCCGCATGTGTGACGTCAGCTGACTTTTGGAGATATACTGCTTATTACAGTGAGGACACGTGTGGGGTTTCTCCCCCGTGTGTGTCCGTTGGTGGAGTACAAAAGTGGCTAAGGCGCCAAAGCACTTTCCACACGCATCACACTGATGGGGTTTGTCCACTGCATGAGTTATTTTGTGGATATTCAGCTCAACTGACCCAAAGAATTTCTCTTCACAGTGTCGCCACTTGAAGAGAGGTTCATGAGAGTGAGTTTGCTGGTGACTCTTTAGTTCGGAGCGGGAACTGCAACTCCGTCCGCACTCCGTACAGTTGAGCTGTGCCCTATGTGTCTTCTTATGTTGGAGCCGTTCACTTAAAGATCCAAACGTTTTCCCACACTTGGAACAAGCACACCCTCCACAGAATGGGTCCTGTTGTGCCTGGTTAGGCTCGACAGGAACTTGAAACGTTTTCACAGAGAGAGCAGTTGAAGCGAAGGCGCCACACAATGCGTTTGCTGGTGCTTTCGCAAATCAGAAGTCGTCCGGCAACTCTTTCCACACAACAGACATTTGAGGGACGTGTGAGTAGATAGGTGTCTGAACCGCTTGCGGAGAGATCTGAAACTCTCCCTGCACTTGGGGCAATCGAAGGACGCGTCTAGACAGTGTTTTTGGTGGTGTTTTGAAAGCCCAGTTGAATTACTGAAAGTCTTTCCGCACTGTGTGCATTTGTAGGGTCGATCTCCAGTGTGAATTCGCTGATGCTGAACCAATTGAGATGGATAGATAAAACACCTTCCACACTGGGAGCACTTGTGGGCAATACGCCGTGCAGTGGACAATGCTTTGGAAAGGGTCTCCGAGGATGGTGATACGTCACTAGGTGGTGGTTGAGCGCAGCTAGACAGCTGAGAAGACTCCCCTGAAGCAGGTTCTGTGGAGAATAAAGCAAGAAAATAAATGCCATTGTCTTTGCACAACTATGGAATCCTTGGGGCCTTTGCACAACTATGGAATCCTTGGGGCCTTTGCACAACTATGGAATCCTTGGGGCATTTGCACAACTATGGAATCCTTGGGGCATTTACACAACTATGGAATCCTTGGGGCCCCACTGTAAGTTTCAAAAGTCTCACCGTTGTTTTCCTCTTCTGTGTCGTCGTGGTCTGGAGAAACTGGTCTTGATTCTTCAGCACCAGTCCTGTGGGGGAGGATCCACAGAGCATGTTCAGTTAAATACTAATGCACAACAGCAGTAGATAACAATAGTTTAATATAATGGATTCAAATGTAAAGATGAATGTGTCAGTGGTGTATGTCAAACAAACCTAATTCACAAGCACAATTCCAACACACTTTGCTCTTACGTTTCCTGTGAGGATTCAAGCAGAGGTGTATCAGAGTTCACACTGGACTCAGCCATCCTCCCTCCTGGGCTCTTTCTAGGTCTCATGGAGGAATTGACTCTGTGGTCCCCTTTACTTTTGAGTGTAAGTCGGGGGGAAAATATTGAGGGTTTTTGAGCCACACTGGAGGTGTGCACACAGGTCCCCAACAGTCCCTTCACATCTCCTCTGGTCCTTTGGTTCAGTAAAAACCACAGCACTTATGTTTTCATTCTCCTCTTCCACACCTCCCTCTGTGCATTCACCATCATCGCTAACCATGGTAGACGCTCTTTCTTCTTTACTGTTTTGGTTTCTATGGAAGCATGCTCTTGATTCTGCCTGTTGGTAATCTCTGCTGTCTGACAAAGCCTCCATCTCTCTGCTTACATGGGTAGAGCCTTCCAAGTTAGGCAAGACATCTAATTTTCTGTCAGAGGCATATGCCACTCCCACTGTGTTAGGGAGGGACAGTGGAGCGAGGATGCAGTCTTCTGCCGAGGAGGGAAATGCTGACAGACACAAGGGTAGAGGACAGTAAAGTAAAAAGTCAGTATGTCAGAAAGGTTAACACGTAGTGGTCTGTCACAATGTGTCTTGTGATAAAGGAGCTTAGTTTAGCACTTTTGTCTAACTTTCCACAGCATGTGTGGTGCTGAAGCAGGTATTGCAGGTCCTCTGTGTGAGAAAGAGGCTGCAGACACTCATCAGAGGCAGAGGGGACTGCGCTGAGCCAGGATGCAGTCTATGGGAAGGAGGAGAGACAAAAGCATAGAAATCCTGTTATATCTCACACATCACTCTCAATGTGTTTAATGCAACATTTTAAAGATGAGGATATAACGATAAACATAGAGCCAAAATGGAGCTCATAAAGACTGCATTGAATATCAGTGATATGAACATCTTCCTTGGTTTGCTCTCTACCTGCTTTAAGTCTGGCACTGGTAGCAGATCTTCTAGTCTGGAGAGGGACTGACAAACAAGTGCCTGCAAAGCTCTGTCAAAATCACAGCCATACACCACAGGGAAATCTGCCTGAGAGGGAGAGAGAAAGTGAAAGGAGTCCCACAATTTGTATGACAGACAAATGCGTCTGCCAATCCAAGGAGAGATAATATTGATGTTGCTGCCCTTGGCGCAGTTGCTATAGCAGAAGCGCAGACTGACCGTTCGTCCAGACATTGACTATAAACTTTTTTGATAATTCAACTGGTTGATAATGCCTGCTATTCAGTGACGAAATGTTGTTATTCACACTTAAGATTGAAGCCAGCTGGGAATAAACAGTTTCATTCCTTGAAGAACCGGATACTCTCGACTGGGTCTTCAAGAAGGTTTTTGGTGAGCTTGAGTAGGTTTGCTTCCAACGCATCTATCTGTGCATCATTATTCTGTAACATAAATCCAACCAACTTCTACACAATGCTACAAAAAGCAGGGCAACCAGAACATTTTATATATTTTACCCTATATACAGAAAAGTGCAGTTACGTCACATTTAAGAACATACCATACCAACTCACCTTTGAAAGACCACAGCATGAGAATCTGTCAAGATGGATCTTAATTTTGTTGAGGTCCTCTGGATGCTCACCTTGAATCAGCTGAAGAGTTATCTGAAAAACATTCAACCGTATCCCTTGGCCGTGTCTACACTTGACACTTACATGTGACTTTGCTATCAGAATATGAAGACGCATTGAAAGTATAGGTAAAGGCTGTGTTTACACAGGCAGCCCAATTCTCAAATTGTTCCACTAATTGGTCTTTTGACCAATCACATCAGATCTTTTCACATCAGATCTTTTGCAGAGCTGATCTGATTGGTCAAAAGACGAATTTTGTATTTTATTATTATTTTTACATCAGAATTGGGCTGCCTGTCTAAATGCAGCTCTAGACCCACAAAAGTTGCATTGTGGTATGATTGAGTTCAGATCTGGCTCTGCATTGTGTGCAGATTTCTCCTCAGTCTGGACACAATCAGGCTACCGATAGTACATACAGTGGGCAACGTTATAAGCACCTCACGGTTTTGGGACCCGAGAGGCACCATTTCATTACGCTAGAGGAAATATGTTCCTAGCATGTGGGGAACGTGTTGCTGTCTTACAATTGCTAGCCAGCTAGCTAATATTTAGAAAAATAATATATTTTTGTTTGGCTAAAGTTATGCTAACCCATTTGCAATCCCTTTAGCTTTGCTTGCTGGCTAGCTACAGAGGTTAGCTGGCTAGTAAGCTACAGTAGTTAACTACTGCCATCAAGTTGTTGTTGTGTTATCATATTTTGCCTTTGCCTATTCCAACGTTTGCAGAATGCATACTGGCATTTGAATATAGCGCAGGAAAAGGGAATCCGGACACTGTGGACACATTTAAATGTAGGTGTAGATGCATGATGTGTTCGGAATTCCATGATCAGAATACAAAAACTGCATTAACTGTCAAGTCTACACGGCCTAGCCCTTGATCATGACTCTCAGTTCCATTACATTACACAGAAGAGTCATTGGACGAAGGCGTCTTCTGTACGGAGGAGTTTTGTTAAGAGCCCTACGCTCGTTCTGAACATTAACACGCATCGCTTGCGGTACAGTTTTGAAACATAAGGACCTTACCTTTCATATCAGTGATTGGACCTTAAGGTGTAATGGTAGGCTCCTTAAGAGTACATCTTGGGCCAGGCCCTTCATACACCTGACACATTGTAAACACATTTCTACAGCCAGGGTAAGTTTCAGAATTTTACTTACCCTTGCCCTTAATGCCAGAAGAAGCAATGTCCTCTGTCTGTCAGTTATAAGTTCTGGAACAGTTTGTGTTACCACTGTCACAAACTCCTCTAATTTTCCATAGTGCTTGATGGCCCTCTGTTGTGCTACCTTCCACATAAATGCAGACATGAGCCGTAGAGGTGGAACCAAAAGGCGCAGGGAGGAGAAAGGGAGGGGGTAATCTATTGCGTAGAGAAGAATGTACAATAATATCAAAAAGACAGTAAAGTATGGAGATAGGCATAAATTGCTTCTCCAATAGAAATCCCTGATCTTGCTTGTAGGATGGCGACGTTGGCTAGCTAAGCTCATGCGCAGAATGAAATCATCGGTCTAACGGTCGTCTCGCGCCGAACTGCAAATGTCTAGCAACTGAATGCGAATTCGAATCTTATCACGGACAACTTTAGTATTTCAGCAACTTACTACTTTTTTAGCTACTTTGCAATGACTTAGTATGTTAGCTAACCCTTCCCCTAACCCGTTATCCTAACTCCCTAAACTTAACCACCTAGCTAGAATTCGCAACATAGCTTACGTTTTGCAAATGTGTAACATATTGTACGTTTTGCAAATTAGTAACATATAATACGAATTGTAATTCGTAACATATCATACAAAATGGCTGATGGACATCCACAAAATTAATACATACCATACGAAACGTAACATATCATATTAAATGCGCAGGTCCCGGATTTACATACAGAATAATAAATGACATGCTCTGAGACCAGGTTGCAAAGCTAGCTAGCTGGGGCCATATAGACACACACATTTAACAGGTCACACAAAAATAAACTGTGTGCTAAAATAGCTATAATGTCCACAGCAAGTTTGAAGCCATATATAACTAGGCTAGCTACAGGAGGCTGTTAGCTACATACCCATAGCATCCATATTTTACTGTGTTATAAGTCTACTAAATGACTGTATCAATGCTGAAAACATTACACCATTCTGCTGATGTAACTAGCTAGCTGTCAATACAGAAATACAGTATTATTATTCGATTTTGTTCAGAAGCAGCTTGAACAAATCAGAAGGGGAAAAAAACGTGTTCTCTAGTATTTAGCTACTTCCGGGTGGGAACGTCTACAAAATTGTCAAAATAAAAGTCTTTTCGCTGCACGTGTTCTGTGCATAAAGTAACCTACTTTACATCATTCATGAAGCTGTTTATTTTTTTCTTTTTGATGAGAGGTGGAAGTAACTAACAAAAACAAACATGTTTATTGAATTGAATACAATTTAAATAAATTAAATAACGGATTGATTAATTGACAACTAATTTGATCAGTTATTTAACACCAAGTTAAATTAACTGTAAATTAGATATAGGCACAAGGAAGTCATTCGATTTTATTTGACAGTATTCAGTCCTTTCTCCTCAGTATGGTCCTTAGCAGCCACAGCCGTTAAAGATCACCTTCTGGCAGACCTAATTAACACATCACATCTATGGGGCAGTAGCCAGTAAGGAAAAGGTGGCCTGCCAAGCGTGACACAAGAAGGATTGTGGCCAAGGTGAGAAGTAAGGGAAAGGCTTGTACTATGTGCCCCTCCACTTTAAGAGCAAAGAAGAGGTATGACTGTGTGTGGGCACATCAAACAGGCCACAAAGGAAAAGCCCTATCCCAAAGCCCAAACACACTCCATATTCATTGACATGTCTAGACAGAAATAGGATAGCTAACTGGGCTAACACCAGTTTGTATATGATATAGACACTCAGGATCCAGAATGTGATCTCAGAGAATCTCCATTGAAAAAGTACTACTTAGTCCAGGACTAGAGTTAATATGTCGTATTGGGAGACTAACTCTTAAAGTGACAGTTCACCGTTTTACCTTATTTTTCCACTTAACTAGGGTGGTGTCGATTCATGCTTGATCCTCGTTATTTAGCTTATATTTGTATTGTCTTAAACAAAACAGCCTTTGAAGAATATTCATACAAAGATACTCATAAACAGCAAGATGACATACCAGTAACAAGAACAAGCAGTACCTTCTACAAGCTAAATTTCTTTGGAAAGGTAACATTCTTTATTGAATTAAGAGTCTTAACTGTGCTGTGGTGTTTGAGCCCTGCCTGTTCCTGGCCTTTGTCCGTGGTCTGTAACTATTTACATGATGGGACCCCAGGCCATTGTAAAGAGCTCATATCTTCTTTGTTCGCATGAGGAATAGGAGTTATAGTTGCCTTGTGTTCAGTCCAATCTTCTCAGTCGGATCCCATCTACCATATCCTTCATTAAAACCATCATTTTTGGCCAAGTCCATATACATCCCAGTTGTCAGGCAGGAGCCCTTTAAGGAAAAGGCAGGTTACAAACGTGATACAACCAGAATGGTGGCCAGAGAGACCAACATGATGCTGGTGCGGAAGGGGGAAGACATGCAGCAGACGCCCCGTCATCATGTAGGCTGTCCCAGGGAAGGGGCATGAGTCCGGGCACACCAAGCAGGGCTCTCCCACTAGGAGCCGCAGCAGTAGCCCTACACAAGGCCTGCCAAGGCACCATACCCATTGACCTTCCCAGGCAGAAAGAGGACGCAGATCAACTGGGCACAGACCACAGAGTACATCACATCTCCACTGAGCATCCAGAATACATACACAGAGGAGTTGTCATTGCAGTCCCGCCCCATCAGACCGAACAGTAGGATGGACACCTTCACAACCAGTAGAATCTCTTTCTCAGAGGCCTAAAATGAAGACAAAAAAGCAATCGCAGGGCCCTATTCAGTAAATTTGTGGAAAACAATTACAAATAAATAATTACATAGAATAAACTAAGATGTTTGTAAGTAGCTTCTCTAACTTTGTCTCACCCTTTTGCTGATAATGTTTTTGTAGATGTTCCTTGGGCAAGGGACGCAGAAGACAGCAGGGCAGAGTCAATCGATGACATCACGGCAGCAGCAATGGCGCCCGATTCCAGCAAGAGAGACGAAGGCGGGCACAGGTGGTGCAGGGAGATGGGCAGAATCATACCCGCCTTGCCCTGCTCAAAGGGGAGTAGGTAGACCAAAACTGGTCTGGTTCCAATCTAAGTGAGACAGAGAAAAAGCAAGCATATTAGATTTACAGAACTCCCAGTGATTGACATTATTGGAACAGAGTTGGCTCCTCCCATGAAGCCTACTCCTCCATTTTGATGAACACACTGCTGTACCTAGGATGCTGCCACAGCACCAATGAGAAGAGGTGGTATGGAGAGGATGAAGCAGACGACAGAGGCAGCATAGCAGGTGAACTGAGCCTGAGCCACAGTGGCTGGGCCAGGACCCTCTGGTAGAAGGCCTGGTAACAGATTCCACCTAGAGTCTGAGAGAGAGAGACATTGAAAGGGACCATTGTTAAAAATGCTGAAATCCAAAAAGTGACAAGACCTAAATTAGAAAACAATCAGCACAGAAAATACAAAGGTAACACAATACAATGAATATGACAGGGTCTTCATTTGGGATTGAGACATGTGTGATGTGGAATCAACTAGTTATTAGACCACGTTTGAGGTCTGAACACCTCTGACAAACCGTGAAATTGGAGTGAAATGTGACTTTAAGCTGACATTACCACCAGCAGCAGGTCATCCAGCCAGCGCCCTGCATCTGCCAACTTCAGCCTGCCGGTCCATGGCTCCTGATACAGTTTTGTCACAGCTGTGACTGTAATGTCTGCTGAGGCAGGGCTCATCAGTATGAAGGCACACAAAACCACTGAAAGGGAAAAACCAAAACACAAAACCATTAGAGGGGAAGAATAAATAAACATATTGAAGCAGTTCCCATACAGAAACCCTACACGTAAATGAAGTGAATCTGCGCGTGTATATACATACAGTAGACCACACAGGTGCACTCACTCACTATAACACGTTGACCCTAGAACCAATAAGGGTTCTTCGGCAGTCCCCATAGGAGAACCCTTTGAATAACTATTTTTGGTTCCATGTAGAACCCTTTCCAAAAAGGGTTCTCCTTTGAGACAGCCCAAGAACGCTTTTGAAACCCTTTTCTCTAAGACTGCAGGACAAGTGTCCTCACCAGGCTGAGGAACATGAAGATGAGCTGGATGACATCAGTGTAGGCCACCGAATACAGCCCTCCCAGCAGTGTGTAGAGAACTGCCACAGCAGCAGACAGGGCCACAGCCAAGGGTGATGGGATATCCATGATCACACTCACCGTTCCCCCTAGAGCAAAGCATTGTGCAGATTGTTCACATATTCTAGCTAGCTTAGTAGCTTGCAAGCTTCTGTGCGTAATCTATAGCCAACAACATCCCTGAGATCTGAGTGCCATGATGTCACTAGAATGCCTGCCTCAACAGTTCATCCAATGTATAACTTACAGATATGCCGTGCAGGTTCATGCACATGCACTCATTCATGCATCAGGAGTTGGCCAACATCACCAACTAATTATGTAAGAGTTTAGACTCATTCTCATGCTTCCGGATAATGTGGTGGTGGACAATAATTGCTTATTCATCAATAAATGATATCAAAGATTAATTCAGAAAAATCTAAGATAGAGATAGTTTTTCCACGTGACCTAACCAGGTAAACGTGGCTTGTGTCATGGCACGTGCTAAAATGTGCTGTGATGGCTATTTTGCTGACAGAACAACTGACTTACCCAATGCAGCGAGCACACAGGCTATCCAGAAGATGTCAGCAAGGAGGGATGGGACAAAGAGAATAGCAGTTAACGTGTTCCCATACTTCTCCTGGAACGGATCCATTATGGTGACGTAATTCTCCTCTCGGACCGGTTTCACAAAGAACAATGCACCTGCAGTCACGAATTTACTGTGAATTATTTACCCTACACCACTGGAGGTTGGTGGCACCTTAATTGAGGAGGACGGGCACGCTCTAATGGATGGAGCGGAATAAGTGGAAAGGTATCAACAACATCATTCCATTTGCTCCGTTCCAGCCATTATTATGATTAATAACATGACCATACACACCTACAACGCAGGCTGAGGGGAGAAGCCTATCGGTCCGATGGCCCAGGCCAGGCCCCTTTTAGGGTCATAGATCACCCCTCAGCATCGCCTAAGATGAAACCTCCTCCCACCCATGTAGCTGTAGAGAGAGAGAGAGGTGGTCACACAGAACAACCACTAAACATTGAAAACACTCAGTCAATACTTGAACGACTTTCAAATCTGGGGGATCTTATGTTACTAGTTAGTTATGTTGACTACACACCTGTAGTAGTGAAGATGCTGACCCAGATGTTGAGGTTCCGCCCTCAAACCATGGCAACCTCACTAAGGTTTCCAGTGCATTTCCTCTCCTCACGCTTGACTTCCTTGACGCCTAGACGCCTGTCGCGAGGACAATGAGGAGAACACTCCAATCGACAGCAGGCCAGGCCAGTTGAGTGCCATCTTCTGAGGGGGGAGAATTTCCATAAAACATGAATATTGAAGACAAGATATTGATCCTCCCGCTGATTTTGGTACGTTTGCTCACTGACAAAGAAATGATCAGTCTATAATTTTAATGGTAGGTTTATTTGAACAGTGAGAGACAGAATAACAACAAAAACATCCTGAAAAACACATGTCAAAAATGTTATAAATTGATTTGCATTTTAATGAGGGAAATAAGTATTTGACCCCATCTCAATCAGAAAGATTTCTGTCCAGGTGTCTTTTTTATAAGAGTAGCGAGCTGAGATTAGAGCACACTCTTAAAGGGAGTATTCCTAATCTCAGCTTGTTACCTGTATAAAAGACACCTGTCCACAGAAGCAATCAATCAAAGATTTCAAACTCTCCACCATGGCCAAGACCAAAGAGCTTTCCAAGGATGTCAGGGACAAGATTGTAGACCTACCACAAGGCTGAATGGGCTACAAGACCATCGCCAAGCAGCTTGCGTGAGAAGGTGACAACAGTTGGTGCGATTATTCGCAAATGGAAGAAACACAAAAGAACTGTCACTCTCCCTCGGCCTGGGGCCATGCAAGATCTCACCTCGTGGAGTTGCAATGATCATGAGAACGTGTGAGGAATCAGCGCCAGAACCACCGCAGGAGGATCTTGTCAATGATCTCAAGAAGCAAGCTGGGACCATAAAGTCACCAAGAAAACACATTGGTAAACAACACACGCCGTGAAGGACTGAAATCCTGCAGCCACTACCGGGCAGAAAGCACACATACAGGGTCCGTCTAGGTTTGCACAATGAATATCTGAATGATTCAGAGGAGAACTGGGGAAAAGTAAGTTGTGGTCAGATGAGACCAAAATCAAGCTCTTAGCATCAACTCAACTCGCCGTGGTTTGGAGGAGGAGGAATGCTGCCTATAACCCCAAGAACACCATCCCAACGTCAAACATAGTAATAATAAGACATATGCTATTTAGCAGTACGCTTTATCCAAAGCGATCCTATACAGTCATGCATGCATACATTTTTGGTGTATGGTGGTCCAGTATCGAACCCACTACCTGGACGTAAATGCGCCGTGCCTCTACCAGCTGAGCTACAGAGGACCACTCCGCAGAACGATGACTGCAAAACATGGAGGTGGGAAAGTCATTATCTTTAGAATGCTTTTAAGGATGGACAACCCACCGCGAGATCGAAGGGACGATGGACGCATGCCGGAAATCTTGGGTGAGAACCTCCTTCCTCGGCCAGGGCATTGAAAATGGTCGGGATGCGCATTCCAGCATGACAATGACAAAACACACGGCTCAAGGTAACAAAGGAGTGGCTCAAGAAGAAGCTATTAGGTCCTGGAGTTGCTTAGCCAGTCTCCAGACCTTATCCCATAGGAAATCTGTGGAGGGAGCTGAAAGTTTGAGTTGCCAAACGCCAGCCTCGAAACCTTAAAAAGACTTTGGAGAAGATCTGCCAAGAGGAGGAAACAAAATCCCTCCTGAGATGTGGTGCAAAACTGGTGCAACTTACAAGAAACGCCTGACCTCTGTGGAATTACCAACAAGGGTTTTCCACCAAGCACTGCGTCATGTTTGCAGAGGGGTCAAATATTTATTTCCTCATTAAAAATGCAAATCAATTTGTAACATTTTTGACATTGCGTTTTTTCTGGTTTTTGTTGTTGTTATTCTTGTCTCTTCACTGTTCAAATAAACCTACTATTAAAATTATTAGACTGATCATGCCTTTGTCAGTGGGCAAACGCACGATAATCAGCAGGGGATCAAATACTTTTTTTTCCTCACTGTATATATATATAAATAAAGATATGCATTAGTCATTGTCCGTTTTGTCCATCAAAAGTTCAACTTCATTTTCTAATGATCTAATGATCATTTCCATAATGTTTACTTACAAACCTGGGTTGCCTCTCGACGAAAACTGTTAAATCGCTCAGAGGCCGTCCACTATAACGGCACCAATAGCACAGCAATGCTTCACAGACGCCACGCTATTCTTCGCACTGGATGGCTGCCAAGTGGGTGCTAGCAAGCTCAAACAGAACATGATAGGTATTAAGCTTGTATGACAGCCAATCCAGTGAGGGGCTGGTTATAGTAAGCTGTTTCGATTGGCGCTGCAATATCGCTAAGCATTTGAATATATATCGAGCTTCTCCTCAACTTCGTCCCACCTGTTCATGTTCTATTCAGCGTGAAGCAGCTTCAAGTAATGCCCAGTATAAACATTTTTACATTACATTTTAGTCACTTAAAGAGTGAGTGCATACATGATTTTATTTTATTTTTCATACTGGCCCCCTGTGGAAATGAACCCACCAACCCTGGCGCTGCAAAACGCCATGCTCACCCAACTGAGCCATCCCTGCGGGCCATTCCTCCCGCCCCGGGACGCACGCTAGGTGACTGTGCTTCCCGCCCCATGTGGCCTCCCGGTCGGCTACGCGCCAGAGCCTGGATTCGAAACCAGGATCTCTAGTGGCACAGCTACTGATACTGTATCACACATATTTAATTTGTTTTATATGTTTGTAGTATTTTCAAGTTTGCAGTACTTGATGCAGTATTGAGACATACCAAAGTGAACCCCCAAGTACAACCAATACGACAAAACAAATATAAGATGGTGAGAACTGTTTAAACTTACCTCCATGTGCAATTGTCTTCGATCCTCCCCAGAGGAGAAACCCAAAATGTACTTTGGAGAATATCTTCTAACTCCTCCCTCTAGTCCTAGGAGTTTATTAGTGCCCCAATATAACAAGTTAATAATTGATATTTACAGCACACTTCCACATGGACTAAAAATGCAAAACAAATTGGTAGTAAAACCAGTTGCTTGACCACACTGTGAAAAAAGTTCATGATTTAAGTGATTTATTTTGGTTTTGCTACTACTATACTAGACTGTATTTTCCTGGTCATCGTCGGGTACATCCCTATAAGGAATCATTACGGTCTGGGATTCCAGTACCCAATTTCATGTTAATCATTAAACTGCCTGGCTCATATCCAGGTTCAGCGTGCATCGGAAAGTATTCAGACCCCTTCCTTTGTCCACATTTTGTTACGTTACAGCCTTGTTCTAAAAATTGATTCTGGATTTTTTTTTGCATCAATCTACACACAATACCCCATAATGACAAAGAAAAACAGGTTTTTTAGAAATGTTTGCGTTAATGTATTAAAAATAGAAAACAGAAATACCTTATTTACATAAGAGAATTAAATTGGGTTTCGGGATCCCTGTTTCCGACTGATCATCCTTGAGATGTTTTTACAACTTGGATTTGAGTCCACCTGTGGGTAAATTCAATTGATTGGACATGATTGGGAAAGGCACACACTTGTCTAAATAAGGTCCCACAGTTGACAGTGCATGCCAGAGCAGAAGTCCAAGCCATGAGGCCGAAGGAATTTGTCTGTAGAGCTTCAGAAACAGGATTGTGACAAGGCACAGATCTGGGGAAGGGTACAACAATATTTCTGGCAGCTTTGAAGGTCCCCAAGAACACAGTGGTCTCCATCATTCCTTCCAGACAGCTGGCCGCCAGCCAAACTCGGAATAATCTTTGGGGGAGAAGGGCTTTGGTCAGGGAGGCGACCAAGAACCCGATGGTCACTGACAGAGTTTTAGAGTTCCAGTGGAGATGGGAGAACCTTTCCAGGAAGGCCCAACAATCCCTGCAGCACTCCACCAATCAGGCCTTAAGGTAGAGTGGCCTGTACGGAAGCTACTTCTCAGTAAAAGGAACGTGACAGCCCGCTGAGTTTGCCAAAAGGCACTTAAAGGACTTTCTAGACCATGTGGAGGAAACAAGATTATCTTGGTCTGATGAAACCAAGATTGAACTCTGGCCTGAATGCCAAGCGCGCCACGCCTGAGGAAACCAGGCACCATCCCTACGGTGAAGCAAAGGTGATGAGGCAACATCATGCTGTGGGATGTTTTTCAGCTGTGCAGGGACTGGGAGACTAAAGTGCATAGAGGGAAAGATGAACGGAGCAAAGAGCACAGAGAGATCCTTGATGAAAACCAGCTCCAGAGCACTCAGGACATCAGATCTGGGGCGAAGGTTCCTAAGCCTCCTGCCATCCAGGACCTCTATACCAGGCGTGTGCCAGAGGAAGGCCCCAAAATTGTCAAAGCACTCCAGCCACCTCGAAGTCATAGACTGTTCTCTGCTGCCGCCGCACGGCAAGCGTGTACCGGAGTGCCAAGTCCAGGGTCCAAAAGACTTCTCAACAAAGCTTCACCTACCCCCAAGCCATAAGACTCTGAACAGCTAATCATGGCTACCCGACTATTTGGCACTGCCCCCCACCCCATCCTTTTACGCTGATGCGTTACTCTGTTAATTATTTATGCATTAGTCACTTAATCTCTACCCACTATGTACATATTACCTCAACTACCTCAACCAGCCGGTGCCCCCAGCACATTGACTCTCAACGGCACATTTCCCTGTATAATAGCCTCACTGTCACTTTATTTTACTCTGCTCTTTTTTTTTCTCAATACTTTTTGTTGTTGTTTTATTTTTACTTTTTTGAATAATGGCAAATGCACTGCTTGGTTAAGGGCTGCAAGTAAGCATTTCACTGTAATGTCTGCACCTCAGCTGAACAGAAGTTCATGATTCCGATAGAATTTGATTTGATTTGGATTGATTTGAAGGTTCACCTTCCAACAGGACAACAACTCTAAGCACACAGCCAAGACAATGCAGGAGTTGGCTTTGGGACAAGTGCCCTGAATGTCCTGAAGGCCCAGCCAGATCCCGACTTGAGCCCGATTGAACATCTCCTGGAGAGACCTGAAAATATTGCTGCAGCGATAGCACGCCCCCATCCAACACCTGACAGAGCTTGGAGAGGATCTAGCAGGAGAAGAATGGGAGAAACTCCCCAAATATAGTGTGTGTCAAGCTAGAAGCCGCCATACCCAAGACTCGAGGCTGTAAGCGCTCAAAGCTGCTTCAACAAAAGTACTGAGTAAAGGGTCTGAATACTTTGTAAATGTGATATTGCAGTTAATTTTATATAATTACAAAAATGTCTAAAAACCTGTTTTTGCTTTGTCAATATGGTTGTGTAGATTCAACAGTGGGAAATTATTTAATCCATTATAGAATAAGGCTGTAACGTAACAAAATGTGTGAAAAAGTGAAGGGTCTGAAAACATTCCAAATGCACTGTAGCTATCTGAACAGACACTCCTGCTGAGACATGGTGGGCCCCCATACAAGCTAATTCAGGTGACCCCAGCCTAAAACCTAAAACCCAAGCGGACCAGGGGGTCACTTTGTCAAGGGTCATCTTGCAACTCAAGCCAAACATTATTTCACTGCAGGGAAATCAATACAAAATCTAAAGCTAAGTAACGCCTTTACCCAACCCCATAAGTAAAGAAAAAGTCAAAAGGGAAATGTTGAGAGACTTTGAGTCACAACCGGCCACTGTTGTCCTGTTGCGCGACCACATTCTTTCACAGTTGAGAGCTGAATAAGGGACAGGGCAACTCAAAACCTAGCAGCATTGAGAATCGCAGTGATAGTTGACGCTTTCGAAAGTCTCTTGTTGATATCACCCCCTGGGTTGTAACTTCCCCACTCTATCCATCACAACTGTAAGAGGGGGATGGGTAACGACATGGCTAAAGAATGTAACAGCCCAGGGCCGTTGTGGGGTTGTCTTTGATGTAGCTCTTGTACTCAATCTTGTGTATGTTGCTACAGGGTTTTGTCTACATAAAACGAGCTTACAGGTGTATTTCATATACTGTATGTAGACTACATAACTAGAGTTACAAGCAATGAATGTAAGTATTATTTATATTCTTTGTCTATATGGATAGTAAAGTGGAACCTTGAATATGTAAACTATAGAAAGCAATTGTGTTCAACCAGCCTTGAATGTAGGTCACAGAAGCCTTTGGAGGGTCCTCGCCTGGTAGCATTTATGTTCCAGCAACCAGGCAGCCTAGTAACTGGACACGTAATGACACGATATGACACCAACACGGAGTGACGGCTTGGATCATGTTGAACGGAAGCCTCCTACTAGGAACATTCCACTCCTCAAGCTCTCCTGGACCTTGATTTCTTTTATTTTACTGATGGCTGCTGATATCACGCGGTGAGCTTTGGTTGTTTTTTCTGGACCAGATGTATTCATAAGCCTGTTGAGGATCCTTGTACAACTGCCAATTGGAATAAGTGTTTATTTGTCGGTTTGATGACTGGGGAAGTGAGAGAATGAAAGGCGACGCGTAATGTACATATATTCACCCTCCAAAACGGATACACAGCCGTACCGGGTGCTTGTTTGCTTATTGGATTCGAAGGCACAGAGGAAGTAGAGTCCATGCTTTTCTGTACTTTCTCCTCTCTCCTCTGTATCTTGATGGTGCTGGGATGTGTGGGTCGAAGGCCCAGTGCTTGGTGAAACTTCACTCTTGTCCTCCAGTGGTACGGCTGCAGTGGCCTCTCAAACCGCACGGTCCAAGCTGGGACAGCTCTTCTATTTCCCTTTTCCCCGCCACAGCCATCCAGGGACCCTTTCCAGCACTATCAGGTGAGCTGGACTGGTACTGAAAGATGCCATTTAAACCCAAGGCACTAATAACTGCCACCCAGAGGCTGATATTCTCAGCAGCTTGGTAGCAAAAATGCTTGTTTCAAAACACACGAGTGGAGGGGGGGACGACTATTTACTTATTATTAGCCGGGGGGGAGTTATGTACCACAATAACTAAATGGAATATGGCCTCTAATAGGCCTGGCAGAATAGTGAACTAACTCTCATGGATGCAAAAAGGGTTACTGAATGAAAGTTCATCCACTCCTTCAGGTCTCTTAGGCCAATGATGATGCAATACCAAGGTGGTTGATGTTCACCGAGAGATGACAGTCTATTTGGCTGGGCTCCGAGGGAAGATTGCGGCAACGCCCCTTAAAAATGCTCTCAATGCCTAAGGCCACTGTTGTATCCGTTACCCACTTTCATCTTCATGTCCCTTAATGGAACAGTGGGAGAGGAGGAGCCTACCACTCAACCACATAAAGTAAGAAAACATTGATCATTTTAAATTATCATGCTGTATTTGCATGATTGACATTGAATTGAAAAATAGCAAAGTGGTCACCTTGCCTGTGTTTCGCAAAAGCTGAGGGATGGGCCTGGAAGAAATGTAACCAAATTCATAGAAAAGAGCTATAGATGTAAAGTGAGTGACCATATCCATTATATCAAAATCAGAGTTTAAACCATGTTTTGAGGCTATACAGCAATTTGTTTGCATTTACATTGTTTACAAACAGAGTAAAACATGCTTGTATTTTTTTGGGGTTATGGGAGAATTTAGGAAATCAATTTAAATTTCACTTCAGAACGACCGAATTGAATAATACTCTAATCCTGGGTGTGGTGTGTCTGATAGGTCAGGTTCTGCCTGGCTCTGTGGGGGAGATGTTCTGGGCTGATCAATGCTTCAGGTGACCCTGGCAGCTGACGCAGACCAACGGCGTGCGGTTGACCAGCACAATGGCTGATTGCGAAATGGCCCCTGGCTCGGTCCACCTCCTTCTCGCCAGGGCCCCCCCGCTGCACTGCAAAAGAGAGAAACCAGAGGTGCAGGCAGGGTCCCTGACTGCTGATGTGTGCCGGCCCCAGGGAAAAAGGGACATCGGGAATAGGGCAGGCTGCTCGTAGCTCTGTGGCCGGGTCGGTTAGGTTGGGGGAGCAGTTATCAGACTTAGCCCGGATTTTGAGCACAGCACTGCCTCAGGTCGGCGGGACTGACCACCGTGCTGGGAGTCCTCATATTAGGGTGGAGGGTTCTCTGCAAGGGGCTGCTCCCGGAATCAGGAGGGGCCTGCAACCCTGCGTTCACAATACACAGCCACATCCCAACTGCGGTTCTTCCCACCACCAACGCTGGTGCCAGAGTTAGTCAGAGAGCTTTCACACATACCGTTCGAGCTTCTACTAGTCTGATGATGTCATACCTCACAGCCATCCTGAGACACACTAAAGGCTACCAAACCGAGAACTAACACAGGCCTCAAGTCACCCTCTTACATCCTCTGTTTGTGAGGGTGTTTGAAATTTCACCATCTGGCACGAGAGACGATTTTGTTGTCCATGCCTCTCAAAACCATCCTTACTCACCCCCAGAGTGTTTATCCACAATCAATGAAGAGGCCTATATTTCCACCCGAAGCCACCAAAACTGAGATGGTATCAATTTTAGTATGCCCAGAGAATCAAACCACTCACAGCTAATCTTTGACATCTTCAACTACATTTTTCCAACACAGCAAAAACATACACATTCCTCATTCAGAGAACACAGACATGTTTGGTCACATACACAACAATAGTTAACAAATCTCCAGCTCTTACAACCCTGTCTATGTAGCTAAATAAGCAGGAGCCCAACTTTGTTTTCAGAGTGTGATTCAATGGAAGAACAATGAACCTCGACTTCGACAAAGTAACAACATAACGGTCATAAACCCTGTAGACCAGAGCACCAGCAGTCGAAGACTACCACTGACACTAGTCCACACTGCACCACTACATGGACAAAAGAGCACAGCAGACATACATCTGAATTGGCGCCCCCAAGCCAATATTACCCCCACCCGGAGACACAAGAGCACAGCTAAGCCAATCTGGCACAGAAGACTATGGTCCAGAGGACCACTATAGGGGGGAAACTAGTGGGACCAGACTCTGCGCACTTCCATAAACCTGGAGCACCAGAGACAGCCTGACCCCATTTATACAGACACTCAAGCCTCCTACTCTGAGCTCTATTGTTCCAGCTTCTCACTTGTCTTTGCTTTGTACTGTGGAGCCAAACAATAGCCCTCCATTAATTTTTGTCTATGAAAAAGTATATCTGCATCCCAAAGTATTTACCTGATGATTGTTACTTGAGACCCCCTTGGACGCTCCACACATTGTTGGAAACCCTTTTCACCCACAGTATGGACTTCATTATATCAGAGACTCCCCCTAGACCTGATAGCGTAATCCTACAGGGTTACTGGACAATATCACTAAATCCATCAAAGGGCACTCCTCAATCTCCATGCCCCTTTCACCGGGCCAGGATCCATGACTGCATCAAGGCTAGCTGAGGATACCGGCCTCAGCTCTTCTACCGACCTCTACTTTGGAAGGCGGGCAGTCAAAGCACAGGGCCTAGACTTTGTTTGGGTGAGTTTTATTCTTCCAGGCTTCTGTATGTGACCAACTTGCTCTCCAACCCTCCTCATTGACTTCCTGCCCTTTACGATCTGGAGAGGATTTGGATAAGTATACATATGTGAAAACTCCATCTATCTAGCCCATCCAATCAGATTGTCAAAAGGGCAGAGGGAGGGGAATGAGTCAGGGAATGTACTTTTTGTTGAAGGACTTTTAAAGTTTGACACAAAAAGAGATAATTGAAAGTGACCTGTATCTGTATACATTTTTCTAGGGAACAAACATGGGGTAGATCACAGATCGACGGAGAGCCAGAACTCACTTGTCCGACACATCCACCTCATATCTCCATCAACTCCTGACTGTCCCAGGCCGAAGATCTGGCCAAAGAGTCACCTCTGGCTCTAAACTGGCGCCACCAGCGACCAAATCTCTACAGTTTATACAAGAGAGGTCACTGACTATGTCTTCACTGACAGAACAGCAGAGGCAAACATTTATGCTTCCTTCAAGGACCAAGTTCAGCACCACCTTGAGTGGACTCTCTCAACACTCACGCCACACTTTCATCTTTCATTGGCTCATGTTCTTAAAGCTAGAACTGTATAAGACCATATCATACCACATCATTGCCATTCAATCTAAAGAGGTCAATGACTACAGTTCACAGTCTGAAATAACAGAACACGCCTCAACAGGTTGACCTAAACCATTAACATCGACATTCAGTAGCGTAACCAGTCGGCAGTTAGGCTTGACAAAACTCTGTTACAACATACGTTTCACCTCTTTATCTGTATATGAGGACCTACTCCAAGTACTCTTGACTCATAGTGGTCAGCTTGTGACCGTCTCAGCAGATGACCATAGACCTAAAACCCACTGCGGTTCAGACAACTGCAGGCCACAGGTGACAGGGCAGATCAGCAGACAGTTGACTCCCAGCCAAAAGACACTGCATAATTACAGTGCACGATCCATAGCCTCACTATCACAGGTATCTCTCATCACTATCCAAGCAATCCTGGCAAATGGAGACCAACATGACTCTGGGAGCCCTTCCTGACCTCAAATACCATTAGCTGCTCCAGCCACAAGTGAACTGTATTCTCAAATAACCGCAGTACAAAGGACTCTGAATTACTTAGATTCAGTATTCACGATGACGCCAACAGCGTGCTGACCTTGAATCAGTTCTTGACAGTTCATATAGTATTCCACAGGCAACTGTAGAGGCCTAGACAGCCACTGCCACTCTATCCTATAGAACTGTCTGCTGTTCATGACTATACACAGAACCCTCCTCCTTCTGGCAGCAGAGTTCGATCCTCTTACCCTGCATACCTGCAACCACGCTTCCAGAGGATCCTCTTACCCTCAGTATACCTGAACCATAGCCCAGAGGATCCTCTACCCTCAGTATACCTCAGGCCCATAGCCCAGGAGGACTTTCTGTACCTGGGGCATGCCCAGTCCATAGCCCCAGAAGGACATGGGGTTGGGTATCTCCATTCAGACTTATCCCACTGATTCTAGATTTCCTTGTCACAGAGCAAGGAGACAGAACAGACTCCGCTCCCATCTAAGTTCAGTGATTGAAATAAGAGATCACTACTTGATTCAGTTTATATCCAAACTGACAACTAAGGCAAGTTTTCTCAGAGTCACCTAAGGGATCGGGCCCGTAAACAGTTGCCAAGTAACAGACTGTAAATCAGAATACGTTTTTTGCAGTTTCTTCCAAGACTAAGCAGCCGGTAACCGCTTACATTGTCTCATCCTCACTCTTCCCAAAAAGTCTATCCAGCCTGTAGCAATCACACAAACCTCCAGCATTCCAGCATTCAACCAGCCATAAACAGGCCGCGGTGCCATCAATGCACCAATCACTGCCCAGGGACTCAAGGTGTCACAGGCATGGGCAGACCACTACTGTGGTCCAGCTACTGCCCAGACCTTCCCACTGATTATCAGCACTGCTGAGAGAGGGCGACGGAACCCTGCCATCTCCATCAGGTCCAGTTGGAGATGCGCAGAGGTCTCTTTGGGCCTTGCCCAACTGGAGTACTTAGAGCATCTTCCTGCTTCCATGTCTCCTTCAGCTGCCTCCCCAGGTTAGTGGTACTACTAACTTTCACATGCATAACTTCCTCTGTAAGGAACTTTTGACATTGGCAAAAATCTGCTCCTTTCAACATAGTACTGATGTCATTAGTATATCTTGGCACTCTAGGCCCCAATCTCCTCCCAGCACAGTCCATCCACTTCTGGAGGCCATAGTCGGCTTCCTTCACTACACAATACCATCATGACCTTTCTGATCCAGAGGATGGGGCAGCAGAGTCCTCTCTCCCTGGAGCTGAGGTTCATAGATGGCCATCCCGTGACTCTGGGGTCCTGGGTAGTCTGGATGAATTTGAGCTGCACGGTGTCCCTCTGGAAGAGGACTCAGTTTTCTTACAGCGCTGCTGCTGGTTGTCAGGTAATCAGGCCTGGGCTGGCCTCTCACCTTGGACCTCCACCGCAGCCATGCGGAGCCTCCTACCACAGCGCTTTAGCCTCACTTCGGCCACCGGGAGCTCGACTTCTCCTCAGCCAGCCACAGGAGCTCCTCCCGGACAAGCTGTCCCGCTTCTTCAAATGACTCCGGCAGCTACCACTTCAGTCATGCTGTCTCGGCACCTGGATCCACTATTGTGTCTGGTACAAATTTCACCTGCCAGGTGGGGTTGATGGTGTTGAGGACGGTGGCCCAGGTTGGGCCCAAGCGATGGGAGTGAAATTAGTTCAGAGGCCAGACAGAGTAGCTCATGCTCAGCCAGGCAATGCTCCCAGAGTTCCCATCAGCAAGGTAGGCCTCAGGGAGCTTTACAGACATGATCACTTCTCCAGCCCGACTATCGTCAGCACTCCACAGCCTCTATCCCACTCTTTCCCACCAGCAGAGCTCCAAAGCCCACTGACAACACCGTCCCAGCTCGGGATCCCACCGCTTGTGTCAGTGCTGACAGACAGACCTCTCCTATCATTGGATGGCCAGTGTTGACAGCTCTGCTAGTGTGGTCTGTTGCCTTTCTGGCAGTCACCCTTACATTTACATAAGTTTCTATTTCTGTAGAAGCTGTGTGGAGAGGGTAAGGACTTGCGATTTGGCCCTTGAGGGGCTGTTCCAGGTCACACCATGGATCTGAGGGCACACAATGCCAAGGATGCCACCCCTGTTCCAACCAGAAGGCACTCCCTCCACCTCCCCTGCTGGCTGAACGCTCACTCAGCCAGTGGAGAGCATCTCTTCCCACATATCTCCAGGGCAGACATCCTACCAAAGAGCAGTGTCTTTTCACCCACCTCCACGGCCAACAACAGTTCTACCACAATACCCACATAACAGACCATGGGAACACAACTCAAGAAGAAAAGCATAAACAATGAATCATTTTGAAGTGAGGTTATGACACAAAATGTTCATACACACACTACTCATGCCACACGAGGGTTGTATTTGGCAAAGAAAACTTACACCACAAAGCACACACCCTCCGAAATGTTTGTTTTTCATCACGAATCTTAAAGTAGAATTAAGATACAATATCACCATATTGGATTGGACTATATTTCAGACAAAACCTTGCAAACTGTCAAAACAGCATTGTGTTATACTTACATCAACCGTCCACGTCACCATAACATGAACCTAACCATGAGGTCATAACCATACTAGCGAAAATAATACATTTTAGAGAAAAGTAGGTAGCACAGAAATGGAATACCGTCTGCTGACAACTTTATTGCTTCACACAATATAGCCATCCATACAAACGGGTAGAAACAAACAAAAATCACTCTAAAATCCAAAGTCTGGATCATATCCACTTTGGTGCTTGGTATGGACATAGCAGGAGGACAGTCCATACACTCCCAGATTTACATGATATCTTTGCTATCCAAGCTCATGTTCCTGCTGTAAGGTGTCTGTGAGTGGGCGGTATCCTGTATAGGGACAGGTCACATCATTCAAGTTTTCCCATTCTCCTGGAGGTCCATTCTGTTAACAGAAAGTGCAGGACAAAAAATATGTATCATAAGACCTCTACTTCCATAACAGCACTGTACAATCAGATTTCAGTCAGTTTAAAACAAACCAGAACATCTCTTATTAAACATAAACTGGTGGTTCGAGCCCTGAATGCGGATTGCTGACAGCGTACTTGTGACTGTATACTACAATAGACAAAACATGTATTTTTACTGCTCTAATGGCCGTTGGTAACCAGTTTATAATAGCACAAGGCACTGGCTGAGACACAGATACCACGGCTAAGGGCTGTACATATACACTCTTAAGGAATCTTGCTTAAGAACAGTTTTTAGCCATGCAGATATTGCCATAACACCTCCTGGCCTATTGCTTAATTAGAACGTAGGGGCCATAACACACTGGGTTATGTTGGGGAATGGTTATACAGTACACATCACACACCCATTCATCTTAAGGTGCTGGTATAACTCGCCTTGTTGTCTGCAGAGCTGATCCTCCCCGGCAAACTCCTGGTGTTTCCTGGACAATACAGTGAGACTGTCTCACCACATGAGCAGGACACCGGACCTACATTGTAAACTCACAGGAATAAAACACACACAGAGACAGAAAGATTTAATAAAGGACAAATACTTGTAATGTCACGCCTTATCAAGCAGGCTTGTCTTGGACAAAAAGTTAATTAATGCAGTGATGAGACAGAAATGAATAATAATGTATACTATTATTGTGTAATGATAACTGTGAACATGGCATTCGGGACAAACATGCCAGGTCACACCATGTGATCTGAGGGCAATAAGGCCAAGGAGCATGCACCTTTGGCTTTTTCAGGTAGTTGACTTTCCACGGCTTGTTGAGAGGCTCGTGAGTCAGAGAATCTTAATGGCCCTCCTGACTCCCTGCTCCTCCTTTCTCTCCACGCTCTAGCGCCCTTCAGCCTGGTGGAGAATGAACACAGTGACCAGAGAATATTGTATAAAATACTAAACCGTAAGACTATATTAAATAGAGTACCAGCACCTTTTTTCATTCTGACAAATGCATCATCATTATAATGCATAAATTTTTGTGATTATTAATAATAATTTGTTATTTTTATTATAATTTTTCAAATTAAATATTATAATGTTTGCTTTTATTTTATATTATGTTTATTTATTTTTAAATATATA
This sequence comes from Coregonus clupeaformis, assembly GCF_020615455.1. NCBI lineage: Eukaryota > Metazoa > Chordata > Actinopteri > Salmoniformes > Salmonidae > Coregonus > Coregonus clupeaformis. The sequence continues at coordinate 6,420 of NW_025533513.1, read as the reverse complement.
AGTTATTTTATCATAGTATATTTTTATAAAAATAATTCAAAGTTGCTTAAAACAAAGAGTCACGCTAGGCTGGCTAAAATGGGCGTCAGTGTCAATCCTGACCTCTCTGACTCCCTGCCAGCTCTGTCCTCTGAATCCTTGTTGCTGTTCTTCCTCTGCCTCGTCCTCTTGTCCTCCCTCCTCCCCCGCTTCTTCCTCTCCTCCTCCTCGGGGTTTAAGGCAGGCGCTGATGCAGTCCAGAACCCTTGGTCAGCTTCTGCCTCGCCACGTGGTCTCACCAGAGTCTCCAGCTCGCCTCCACATGATACGAAAAATGTCTATCCCTATAGCCCAGAGGAGACATTAACCAGTCAGACAGGAGACCAGGAAACACACACTGAACTTATATACGGTCCCAACCTCCAAAACACTCTGGGAGCGACATTCCCAGTTACACTTTCAGTCTCTCCTCCCTAATTCACTCTCTCTCCCTCTCTCTCTCGCACACATACCTACCATACAAACACACACACATACAGCACACACCCACCTAATGCACAACACCTTATTACAATACTGTTCCCACTCCCAAAGCACTCAGGAGGACACTAGTCAGCAACATCAGCTCCCACACACAGACATCACTCAGCCTTGCCCCGGGAGCCTACAGTGGAGATGGAAGAGGGTCATCTTTCCTCCATATCCACCAGGCTGTAAACTGTCTCTGGCAGGTCAGCAAGTCCTCCTCACTCAGACTCCTTCACTATGAGGTTAGCCAGCGGAACCACCTGGATCACACACAATGTATTGCAAATGAAATCACACACACACACACACCTACACAAAAATTACTCACATGGTTGAAAAATAAATCAACTGAGTGTTGGGTAAGGTGAGCAACTGTGCAGAGTGTATGAAGGCTGTTGTCCTGCTCACTGCCTGCATGTTGAAGATGTATTACTGGAGATGATCATTGGCCATCAGCGAGTGTAGCTTCCAGCTGGGCTTGGCCCTCTCCGCTCGGCTTCTCACTGTGGGGCCTCGTGTCTGGGGACTCTGGACAGGAGCTGATGCTTCCTCATAAACTCGCCAGTCCTGGGCAGACACCAAAGACTGGTATAAAACTTGGTCCCACTTCTAGAATAAGTGATTTTTATAATTTTACCAGCAGCACATGGTAGTTACATAGACACAGTAAATATAGGACATTACATTGCAGGTATACATTGTTACATAGAACTCACACAGCCAAGTTATACCACCATGTTTGTAGTTTCTCACGCGATATTTTGTATGCATTACATTTGTAAACAAACTCCAAATTAGTTGTGGCTGAACTCTCTCTGCCTACAGATGGGTAGCTGGGTCACCATGAGGTAGAGGAAGGGGTGGGAGGGCCAGTGATGTGGTAGGCTGGAATAACAGGAGGTAGAGGAAGAAGGGGTGGGAGGGTGGGCCACAGTGATGTGGTGAAGGTCACAGGAGGTAGAGGAAGAAGGGTGGGAGGGTTTACAGTGATGTGGTAGCTTGGGTCACTATGGGGAGAAGAGGAAGGGTGGGAGGCTTACAGTGATGTGGTAGTCAGTCACAGGTAGAGGAGAAGGGGGTGGGAGGGCTACAGGATGCAGTAGTCAGTCACCCGCCTCGTAGCTCCGGGCTGATGGAGGGAGGGTCCTCCAGGGTGAGTGCAAAGTTATTGAGCACGTGCAGGAAGATCTCCCGCCAGATGCCTAGCATGTGGTTGATAAACCTTTGATCTGACTTTGGCCAAGCCCATGAGCACTGAGCCTGCAATGCACCAATCACCATCTGTATTTCAACTACATTTGTTTGTACTTTCAGTAGTATTAATAATATTTAGGTAAGGAGTAGAGGCAATGGGGCTGGGGGCAAAATATTCAGGCTCACTGCTCAGCAAGAAGTTACAAATAGGATGAGGGTCAGTTGTTGACGCCTGGGGAAGTGATCCGATAGCTCCTCCAGTGTAGTAGTGAAGTTCTGAGCCACCAGTTCACACAGTACACACACGCAAGAAAGATGGGAAATATCCAGACATGCTGCAAAGGAGAATATTACAACATGAGCTCTTTGGGATTTCCTTGATGTGTTTGATATCAATGACATTTCTAGCCATTTTCAATCTCTTTTATCTTTATAATTTCAACCAAGCCCAAGCCCCACCTCCTGGGACTTTTCTTTCACATGCGTAACATACAAAAAAATAACTACGTTTCCCAGGTCTGGCAGGCCTACCTGCCACCAAGCGGGTGCTGGTGAGTACCACTAAGAGTCACCGTCTTCCTTAAGTCCACTGTCTCACTCGTACTGCTGAAGCCATGCAGGTCGCCACAACAGAAAAAGAGAGAGACAGCGGACAAAGAGTCTTACTGAATGTTTACTGCAGTGGCTTGCGGTTGTAGAGACACTAAAAGCCACAATCATTTAGTGGCCAAACAATACAACTTCTGATTATTTTATTATTTCTTAAAACCCCTTCACCACTTTGAAGAACTCAAGACAGTATCCCCAGATGCAGGAGTTCTACGTCAGAATTAACACGTGTTACGTGCTGCTCCTCCTTCACACCCACAAGAGAAAGGGAAGACCAAAAAGAGACATCAATGAGGTTTCATTTTCTATTTGTTATCAGAAGTCATTTACTCAGAGCCACTGCAGTGAGTGCACTGCTGTCATCAAGACAAACACTGCTGCTTTCATAAGCCCGCCAAATAAGGGTCTTGAGAAGGACCAGCAAAGGCATAAACCACTGATCTTATCGTCTTCTCTTCTCTCTGGCTCTCTCCCTGTTTGTGCTCTCTTTCGCTCTTCCTATTAGTCATTCCGGTGATGTGGAAGATGGATAGGTGTGGTTGCTGCAGTTCAAAGTTTATGGTCTGATGTATTTATGAAAAGGGCTGCATGTTTTCAACCCAGATGAAGTAACATAGAATACATGGAGGACAAAAACATCAGGAGCGAAGGTTAGAGATAGTATTCACCTGCCTGTCATGGCTTAAGCACTAAATGACTTATTATTTAAAATGAGAGAAAGAGAGAGAATGAGAAAGAAAAGGAGGACAGAGGGTGGTCTGATATCAATACGTACTACCAAACACATAGAAAACATAAAGGACTACAGCAAGACAAGGATGGGACTGCACAACTAACTCTCAAGCAGTGTAGAGAGAAGGCACTAACAAGTGAGTCAGGACAGGATGAGGCCGGAGGGGGTGGGGGGCAAAACCAGCAGGGCACGTAATGTGTAGACACTCATCCACCAAACATGCTAACACTCAACTCTGATTGGCTGCTGAATGCCACGCGGACAATCGGGGCCAATCAAAGTGCGAGGCCGTTGAGCGTCCGGCTGGGATGGACAAAACCAATCCACACAGCTCATGCTCGCGGTCCCTGGTGGCAGTTGAGAGTAATGACCCGTTCCGCAACATTTAATGTGGGCTAGCAAACAGAAAATACAGCATGAAAACAGCAAATGTTCCAAAAGAGTCATTTCAACATGATGAACAAATAAAGAAGAGGGGTGTAAAATCATCGACAATGGCTGACAGTGGAAGAAGAAGGACGTTTGACATTTTTTGAGCCGTGTGAGGATGGGGTGGTGGTGGCAAGGTTAGGTATCAGAAGGCTGAGGCGAGGAAGCGATAGGCATTGGGTGGAAGTGCTGTAGAATTTTTACATTTACATTTTTAGTCATTTAGCAGACACTTATCCAGAGCGACTTACAGTTAGTGAGTGTATATATTTTTCATACTGACTCTATGGGAAATGCACAAGTTGGTTTGTGTGGAGAGAAATATGAGTTATTGCATAGGTCATTATTTTAGCACGGACGTACCATTAGTAAAGTTTGTCCCGCCATGTTTACAGCCCATCTTATACCTTAAATTGTCTATCTAACATGTCATGATGTGAAGGAGGCGTGAAAAATAGTTAATCAAGATTGCTGACACAGAAATTCCTCCCAGCAAGTAATGGGTGGGAGCAGTCAATAGGTGAAAGGTTATGATGGGGCTATAAGACCTGAGCTTTGGGAGAGTAGAGACAGAAGACACATTGGGCGGTGATGGCAGGCACAAAGTGTTACGGTACTAGAATGTTGAGTTTGGTGGCCAGGTGCCTCCTGCCTACACCAGAACCTCGCTGGTCAGCAGAGGAGACCTGCTGCACAGAGGAGGACTATGAGGACTTTAACACTAACAAATAGCATGCCTTTATTGCATGTCATCTCTATAGAACTTCTTGCACTACAGCATGTGTGAAATGAGCACACGCCATCGAATACTAACAGTATACTTTATCTACATCAGATTAAGTATGCGTGATATGACAAAGTGTGTTTGGTTTAAGGGTTAATATATCTAGATGAACCTTAGACTAGGTGTGAAAAACATTAAAGAGTCCATTTAATAAAATCTCTGAGCAGGTTTAAAACCTACTCTTCTTTTCTTTATTTGTCCGAGACCAGGTGTCCCCAACCTGAGGGAAGATGTGGGACGAGCACCAGCTCACACTGCTGGATGGGCATCGTCTGAAACGCAGAGACACATTGAATGCATCGAAGATTCAAGACACTTCTAGGATCCCCTAAGCCCTAACCACTTTTAAATTTCCCATCAAAAATCTCCCTGCAAACTCTGTGGACTTCTAAAGTTCATCTTATTTTATCCCCACCAGCAAAGAGCCGTAGAAACAGTCTATTCTCTTCTCAACCTCTCATACTGACCTTGTCTGAGCTCAAGCTGCCATCTTGTTTGGTCTAGGAATGGTCTCTGCACACAGTCCTCCAGCATTCGCATGGGTGTCACTGTGTAACAGACAGAAACACACAATATCCCCATTAGGTTTATGACGCTTTCAAAAGATGGTATTATTTCAGCATTTATATTCAATTAATAAATTATGTTTAACAGAGTCAGCTAGATCTCTTGGTGCTGTCCTTCAGTGGCTCAAGTGAGTCAGGAATCAGGAGCAGCAGTGGTTGGCAACATCTGTGTTCAGAGGGACCTACAAACAGTGTACTTCGTTAGAGATCTGAAAAAACCACTGTCAATCAATGGAAATACGGTATTTATTTTAAGGGAAATTTTGGTACAACAGAGAGGTTAAACACTCTTGTAAGACTTTCACAGTAAAATAGAAGAATGATTGCGAAAGGAAATAGTAAAACTGTGAAAAATTGGGAAAGATGGTTTAGCTCCGTGGACATCTGAGGGTTGGAATTAAGACGGAGTGATTGTCAGATTGGCCGATACACTTGGAATCCAGTATGATTAGGAAGAAACATATATACACTGAGCACACAAAACATTAGGAACACCTTCCTAATATTGAGTTGCACCCACCCCCTTTTTCCTCAGAACAGCCCCAATACAGGGTTGGAGAGGCCTGATCTACACTGATTGAAGAAGTGGATTTGTTACACATCACTGATAAGGGATCATAGCTTTCACTCTGGATTCACCCTATCAGTCTATGTCAGGGTTCCCAACTGTCGGGCTCCGCCAAATTTCTGAACTACATTTTAAACAATAAATGTATATTAAGCTGACACAAGCACTAAAAAGACCAGCAAATCAGTTCCAAGTGATTTCCACTTGGATATCTGTTCAAGTATTACCACGCATAATAAAAATATTTAATTGTATACAAAATGTTAGCAAGTGTTTAAAGTGATGGCTAGTCTTCTGCCTGGGCTTTTGCAGTCAATTTGCAGCTTATAAATTATTGTGGTAATTATGTCTGCCCCTGACCATCCGAGCCAAGAAGAAAATCGCCCAGCGAACTGCTGATGATCTGGTCTATGTCATGTACACTCAGTGTATGTATAGGAATTGCTATGCTTTTCCACAGGTCCTCCAACTAGGGAGAGGGGGTAGGTGGGGCATAATAAAACATATATATAAAAAAGGAATAGAAACATGCAAGTAATGTTATTTGATAGATTGAACTAATTGGTTAACTCGGGGTTGACTATCCCCAAAAAAACGGTGAGACAATAAAAACAGGTTTACTAAGTCTTAATGTTTACCTCTTGGCGCTTGTGAGGCAGATAATGTATACCCTTGCTGGCCACCTCTGTCGCTCGCCGTGGTCTCAGCACAGGTGTGTTTCTCTGGGCACCCAGACTTTACACAGTGACTCCACCGCCAGCAGCTCCGCAGACGCTCGGTAACACTCAGGTCCTGTGGGTTAGGTGGACTCAGGCTGCCAGAGCAGACATGAGCCATGTGACAGGGAATACAAAAGGAAGCAGATAAAGTCAACTATAAATTACAACAAGAGCTCACTCTATCTATCGAGACAGACTTATTAACCTCAATCAAAATGACTACGAGAATGGGTAGGTAGTGAGTGCTGCAATAGCAAAACAGACTAACAATTGCTTAGAATTATAGAATTAGTGCTGTACACAATTGTTGC